>NC_041383.1:65863716-65896872 GCF_002162155.2 Triticum dicoccoides
TTGGGGAGGAGAGAGGAAGAGAAGAGAGAGTAACGGGCGGTGGGTGGCGTCCGTTAGTTACTCGGCTCTTTGCCGTCTGCCCCTCTTTGCCGTCCGCCATTATCTCTCTTTGCCGTCTGCTAGCAGATGGCAAAGAGGTGGGGCGTTAAGATTTTTTTAAATGGGCGGGTGGGTGGGGGCCACGTCCCTCTTTGCCGTCAGCTGGCGGACGGTAAAGATTCTTTGCCGTCAGCTGGCGGACGGCAAAGAAATGGCGCATGGCAAAGAGCTTCTTTGTCGTCTGCCGTTTCTTTGCCATCTGCTTTTCGGTAGCTGATGGCAAAGAGCTTCTTTGTCGTCCTCTAGCGTACGGCAAAGATCTGGCAGATGGCAAAGTAGCTGATTCCAGTAGTGTATGGACCCGTAGGTCTGTGGTAAACTACTCACAACTCATCGGAGGGGCAAGGATGTTGATGTAGAGGCCCTCATTGGTTGCTTCCCCCTCCGGCAGAGTGCCGACAAGGGCTCCAAGATGGGATCTCGTGGATACAGAAGGTTACGGCGGTGGAAATTGTGTTTCGTGGTGCTCCTGGATGTTTTCGGGGTATGTAGGTATATATAGGAGGAAGAAGTATGTCGGTGGCCGCCCGAGGGGCCCACGAGACAGGCGGGCGCGCCCTACAGGGGGGGGGCGTGCCCTCATATCTCATGGGGCCCTCGGAGCTTTCTTGACTTGCACTCCAGGCTCTCCGGATCAGATTTGTTCCAAAAACAACGCTCCCGAAGGTTTCATTCCGTTTGGACTCCATTTGATATTCCTTTTCTTCGAAATACTGAAATAGGCAAAAAAACAGCAATATGGGTTGGGCCTCCGGTTAGTAGGTTAGTCCCAAAAATGATATAAATGTGTAAAATAAAGCCCATAAACATCCAAAAGGGGCAATATAATAGCATGGAACAATCAAAAATTACAGATAGTTGGAGACATATCACCCCACTGTGGAAGTTTGCAAGCAGTTGTAAAATCCTCTAAGTCCATGGTATAAGATGTATCATAGATATCAAACAGGACACTAGGAGAATTACATGAACATTTATATTTAAACCTTCGCACAAATGAATCAGTCAATTGATAGTACTGAGGACACTTATCTTGTAAGAATTCCTCCAGATCAGCATTACGCACATACGCGTCAAATTCCTCCATAAAGCCTGCTTCGACCATAAAATCGTCGGATGGCCACGCACAAGCTCGTACATCTGCGTCCCTCGGTAATTCAACATCTTGCTCACGTATAGCAATCCTGGGTCCTTTCTTTACCGAGGAACCACCTTGGTACATTCTCCTAGACATAATTCTTTTTCTGATTTTTTTGAAATTTCAGTAACTTCAAAATAAAAGTGAATAAAACTAAACAAGATTGGTAGCAACTACTCCTACAAGTGCCTAGAGCCTATATCATGCATTAGAGTTACTTGGGACCTCATAAATTTAACATGCAAGCTCAAGAACATGGTCACCTATGCAGCAAAAATTTACAATGAATAAAGCACTAGAACAAAAACTAATTGGGCCAATGGAGGAGTCACATACCAAGCAACAATCTCCCAAAGCAGTTTGTGAATGGAGCTTGGAGCAAGGAGATCGAAAATCGCAGCAAAATGAGCTAGAACTCGTGCTTGAGCTGGATGGGGATTTTTTTGGGAAGAATATGGAGTCTGTGGGTGCTGGCATAAGTGGAGGGGGGCCACCAGGGGCCCACGAGACAGGGGGCACGCTTAGGGGGGTGGGCGCGCCCTCCACTCTCGTGGCCTAGTGCTTGCCCCTCCTGTAGTGATTTCAGTGCCTAAAATCCTCAAATATTCCATAAAAATCATACTAAATTTGCAGGGCATTTGGAGCACTTTTATTTTTGGGATATTTTTTTATTGCATGGATAATTCAGAAAACAGACAGATAATATTGTTTTTGCTTTATTTATTATAAATAACGAAAAGTAAAAAGAGGGTACTGAAGGTTGTGCCTTCTAGTTTCATCCATCCCATGATCATCAAAATGAATCCACTAACAAGGTTGATCAAGTCTTGTTAACAAACTCATTCCGAATAACACGGAACCGGAGAAATTTCGAATAACACTAAGTTACCTCAACGGGGATATGAACATCCCCAACAATAAGAATATCATACTTTCTCTTGACAGTAGGGAGAGGAAATTCAAAACCTCCAATAATGATAGTTGGAACTTTTCCAATAGAATTGATGCTATGAACTTGAGATTGTTTCCTCGGAAAGTGTACCGTATGCTCATTACCATTAACATGAAAAGTGACATTGCCTTTGTTGCAATCAATAACAGCCCCTGCAGTATTCAAAAAGGGTCTACCAAGGATAGTCGACATACTATCGTCCTCGGGAATATCAAGAATAACAAAGTCTGTTAAGATAGTGACATTTGCAACCATAACAGGCGCATCCTCACAAATACCGACAGGTATAGCAGTTGATTTATCAGCCATTTGCAAAGATATTCCAGTAGGTGTCAACTTATTCAATTCAAGTCTACGATATAAAGAGAGAGGCATAACACTAACACCGGCTCCAAGTTCACATAAAGCAGTTCTAACATAATTTCTTTTAATGGAGCATGGTATAGTGGGTACCCCCGGATCTCCAAGTTTCTTTGGTATTCCACCCTTAAAAGTGTAATTAGCAAGCATGGTGGAAATTTCAGCTTCCGGTATCTTTCTTTTGTTTTTAATGATATCCTTCATATACTTAGCATAAGGGTTTACTTTAAGCATATCAGTTAAGCGCATACGTAAGAAGATAGGTCTAATCATTTCAGCAAAGCGCTCAAAATCCTCATCATCCTTTGTCTTGGATGGTCTAGGAGGAAAGGGCATGGGTTTCTGAACCATGGTTCTCTTTCTCTACCGTGCTTCCTAGCAACAAAATCTCTCTTATCATAACGTTGATTCTTTGATTGTGGGTTATCAAGATCAACAACAGGTTCAATCTCTACATCATTGTTTTTGCTAGGTTGAGCATCAACATGAACATTATCATTAACATTTTCACTAGGTTCATGTTCATCACCTGATTGTGTTTCAGCATCAGAGATAGAAATATCATTGGGATTCTCAGGTGTGTCTACAGCAGGTTCACTAGAAGCATGCAAAGTCCTATCGTTTTTCTTTTTCTTCTTTTTAGAAGAACTAGGTGCCTCTAAATTGTTTCTCTGAGAATATTGCTCGATTCTCTTAGGGTGGCCTTCAGGATACAAAGGTTCCTAAGTCATTCTACCAGTTCTAGTAGCCACTCTAACAGCAAAGTCAGGTTTATTGTTTAACTCGTCAAGTAAATCATTTTGAGCATTAAGTACTTGCTCAGCTTGAGTAGCAACCATAGAAGCATATTTGCTAATGAGTTTAAGTTCACCTTTAACTCTAGCCATATAATCGCTCATGCGTCCTATCTCGAAAGCATTATTCTTTAATTCTCTACTAACATAAGCATTAAAACTTTCTTGTCTAGCCATAAAGTAATCAAATTCATCTAAGCATGGGCTATGAAATTTAGTAGAGGGAATTTCAACTTTATCATATCTATAGAGAGAATTTACCTTTATTACCTGTGTCGGGTTATCAAGACAATGTGGTTCTTCAACAGGCGGTATATTAAGACCATGTATTTCTTCAATAGGTGGTAAATTCTTAACATCTTCAGCTTTTATACCTTTTTCTTTCATTGATTTCTTTGCCTCTTGCATATCTTCAGGACTGAGAAATAAAACACCTCTCTTCTTCGGAGTGGGTTTAGGAATAGGCTCAGGAGTTGGCTCAATTGGTTCAGGAATTGCCTCAGGAATTGGCTCAAGAAGAGTCCAATTATTTTCATTAGTCAACATATTATTCAATAGTAATTCAGCTTCATCAACTGTTCTTTCCCTGAAAACACAACCAGCACAACTATCCAAGTAGTCCTTGGAAGCATCCGTTAGTCCATTATAAAAGATATCAAGTATTTCATTTTTCTTAAGAGGATGATTAGGCAAAGCATTAAGTAATCGGAGAAGCCTCCCCCAAGCTTGTGGGAGACTCTCTTCTTTGATTTGCACAAATTTATAAATTTCCCGCAAGGCAGCTTGTTTCTTATGAGCAGGGAAATATTTAGCAGAGAAGTAATAAATCATATCCTGGGGACTACGCACACAACCAGGAGCAAGAGAATTAAACCAAGTCTTAGCATCACCCTTTAATGAGAACGGAAATATCTTAAAGATATAATAATAGCGAGACTTCTCGTCATTAGTAAACAGGGTGGCTATATCATTCAACTTGGTAAGATGTGCCACAACAGTTTCAGATTCAAGGCCATAAAAAGGATCAGATTCAACTAAAGTAATAATCTCAGGATCAACAGAGAATTCATAATCCTTATCAGTAACACAGATAGGTGAAGTAGCAAAAGCAGGGTTAGGTTTCATTCTAGCATTAAGAGACTGTTGCTTCCATTTAGCTAATAACTTCTTAAGATCATGTCTATCTTTACAAGCGAAGATAGCTCTAGCAGCTTCCTCTTCCATAACATAACCCTCAGGAACAACAGGCAATTCATAATCATTGGGAGAACTTTCATCATCACTATCATCAATAATAACATCTTCAATAATTTCATTCTCTAGCCCTAGCAAGTTGTTCATCAAGAAATTCACCTAATGGCAAAGTAGTATCACGCACAGAAGTAGTTTCATCATAAGTATCATGCATAGCAGAAGTGGCATCATCAATAACATGCGACATATCAGAATTCATAGCAGTAGCAGGTTTAGGTGTCGCAAGCTTACTCAAAACATAAGGAGAATCTAGTGCAGAGCTAGATGGCAGTTCCTTACCTCCCCTCGTAGTTGAGGGAAAAATCTTAGTTCTTTCGTCTTTGAAGTTCCTCATAGTGATCAACAGATATAAATTCCAAGTGACTCAAAGAATAGAGCTATGCTCCCCGGCAACGGCGCCAGAAATTAGTCTTGATAACCCACAAGTGTAGGGGATCGCAACAGCTTTCGAGGGTAAAGTATTCAACCCAAATTTATTGATTCGACACAAGGGGAGCCAAAGAATATTATTGAGTACTAGCAGTTGAGTTGTCAATTCAACCACACCTAGATAACTTAGTATATGCAGCAAAGTATTTAGTAGCAAGGTAGTATGATAATAAAGGTAATGGTAGCAAAAGTAATATTTTTGGGTTTTGTAGTGATTGTAACAGTAGCAACGGAAAAGTAAATGAGCGAAACACAAGATGTGAAAAGCTCGTAGGCATTGGATCAGTGATGGATAATTATGTCGGATGTGATTCCTCGTGTAATAGCTATAACATAGGGTGACACAGAACTAGCTCCAATTCATCAATGTAATGTAGGCATGTATTCCGAATATAGTCATACATGCTTATGGAAAAGAACTTGCATGACATCTTTTGTCCTACCCTCCCGTGGCAGCGGGGTCCTAGCGGAAACTAAGGGATATCAAGGCCTCCTTTTAATAGAGAGCCGGAACAAAGCATTAACACATAGTGAATACATGAACTCCTCAAACTACGGTCATCACCGAGAAGTATCCCGATTATTGTCACTTCGAGGTTGTCGGATCATAACACATAATAGGTGACTATAGACTTGCAAGATAGGATCAAGAACACACATATATTCATGAAAACATAATAGGTTCAGATCTTAAATCATGGCACTCGGGCCCTAGTGACAAGCATTAAGCATAGCAAAGTCATAGCAACATCAATCTCAGAACATAGTGGATACTAGGGATCAAACCCTAACAAAACTAACTTGATTACATGGTAAATCTCATCCAACCCATCACCGTCCAGCAAGCTTACGATGGAATTACTCACGCACGGCGGTGAGCATCATCAAATTGGTGGTGGAGGATGGTGATACGTCTCCAACGTATCTGTAATTTTTGATTGCTCCATGCTATTATATTACCCCTTTTGGATGTTTATGGGCTTTATTTTACACATTTATATCATTTTTGGGACTAACCTACTAACCGGAGGCCCATCCCATATTGTTGTTTTTTTGCCTATTTCAGTATTTCAAAGAAAAGGATATCAAACAGAGTCCAAACGGAATGAAACCGTCGGGAACGTGATTTTTGGAACGAACGTGATCCAGGGGTCTTGGAGTGCAAGTCAAGAAGCAGCCGAGGCGACCACGAGAGGGTAGGGCGCCCCCCCCCCCCTATAGGGCGCGCCCCCCTATCTTGTGGGCCCCTCGGGCGGCCACCGACGTACATCTTCCTCCTATATAAGCCTACGTACCCCGAAAACATCTAGGGAGCCAACGAAACACAATTTCCACTACCGTAACCTTCTATATCCACGAGAACCCATCTTGGAGCCTTCGTCGGCGCTCTGTCGGAGGGGGAATCAACCACGGAGGGCTTCTACATCAACACCATAGCCCCTCCGATGAGTTGTGAGTAGTTTACCATAGACCTACGGGTCCATAGTTATTAGCTAGATGGCTTCTTCTCTCTTTTTGGATCTCAATACAATGTTCTCCCCCTCTCTTGTGGAGATTTATTCGATGTAAACTCTTTTTGCGGTGTGTTTGTCAAGATCCGATGAATTGTGGGTTTATGATCAAGTTTATCTATGAAAAATATTTGAATCTCCTCTGAATTATTTTATGTATGATTGAGTTATCTTTGCAAGTCTCTTCGAATTATCAGTTTGGTTTGTCCTACTAGATTGATCTTTCTTGCCATGGGAGAAGTGCTTAGCTTTGGGTTCAATCTTGCAGTGTCCTTACCCAATGACAGAAAGGGTTGCAAGGCACGTATTCTATTGTTGCCATCGAGGATAAAAAGATGGGGTTTATATCATATTGAGTTTATCCCTCTACATCATGTCATCTTGCTTAATGCGTTACTCTGTTCTTTATGAACTTAATACTCTAGATGCAGGCAGGAGTCGGTCGATGTGTGGAGTTATAGTAGTAGATGCAGGCAGGAGTCGGTCTACTTGTTGCGGACGTGATGCCTATATACATGATCATGCCTAGATAATCTCATAATTATTCGCTTTTCTATCAATTGCTCGACAGTAATTTGTTCACCCACCGTAATACTTATGCTATCTTGAGAGAAGCCACTAGTGAAACCTATGGCCCCCGGGTCTATCTCTTATCATATATGCTTCCAATCTACTTTTATTTGCATCTTTACTTTTTGCATATATATTATAAAATACCAAAAATATATTTATCTTATCATATTATCTCTATTAGATCTCACTTTCGCAAGTGGCCGTGAAGGGATTGACAACCCCTTTATTGTGTTGGTTGCGAGTTCTTTGTTTGTTTGTGTATGTGCATGGGACTTTTGAGGAGCCTCCTACTGGATTGATACCTTGGTTCTCAAAAACTGAGGGAAATACTTACGCTACTATTGTTGCATCACCCTTTCCTCTTCAAGGAAAACCAACGCAAGCTCAAGACGTAGCAGATGGTTGATGATGATGATGACGACGACAAATCCCCCTCTCCGGAGCCCCGAACGGACTCCAGATCAGCCCTCCTGAGAGAGATTAGGGCTTGGCGGCGGCTCCGTATTGTAAAACGCGATGAAACTTTCTCTCTGATTTTTTTCCCTGTGAGACGGAATATATGGAGTTGGAGTTGAGGTCGGCGGAGCCTCAGGGGGCCCACGAGACAGGGGGCGCGCCTAGGGGGGTGGGCGCGCCCCCCACCCTCGTGGACAGGGTGTGGGCCCCCTGGTCTTGATTCTTTCGCCAGTATTTTTTATATTTTTCAAAAAGTGCCTCCGTGGATTTTCAGGACATTCCGAGAACTTTTGTTTTCTACGCATAAAACAATATCATGGCAGTTCTGCTGAAAACAGCGTCAGTCCGGGTTAGTTTCATTCAAATCATGCAAGTTAGAGTCCAAAACAAGGGCAAAAGTGTTTGGAAAAGTAGATACGTTGGAGATGTATCAGGAAGCAGCGCTGACGCAAGATAAGAAGGAGGGACTGCCATGATATAGAATCAAATGCCTCCTAAAATGGAATTTGAACACCATGGTCTTGGCTTTGCGCTTGTGGCAACAGTTCAGATAAATTCTCTGTGATACATTTGCTAGATATAAATCTTGTTTGGTCACCATGGACTAGTAGGGGGATGCATTGTTTTAATTTATTCATTTGTAGCTTAGCAATGGCTTTAATGGGACAATTTTGGATGGCTATAGGTCAGAACACGACAGTCGTGCGTGCCTCCTCTTCTTTAGACAGAAGGATCATGACCGAGCGGTTGAAACATTCAGTAGAAGAAGTTGAGTTTGCAAAGTCTCAGAAAAAGGGGGTGATAAGGTGTTTGAGACTAGGCCAGAAGTGTTTGTAGAATGTGAGGACAAAGCTATCGGGGGAGGGCTGGCATTCGGGTTCATGTGGAGAATGCTTGTTTGATCTCATCGATGGTGAAAGGCAGGTCGAGATGCCTGAGTTAGGGGATAGGTACATGGTAGATGTCAAGGATATTAAAATTCTAGAAGTAGGGGTGTGTGCCTAGCAGGTCTTGATATGCTTTTTAAGAATGAGTGATTTGTGATCGTGTGAGAAGCAATCTATGCCCTGGTTGTGAATCACAAGGATCGGTTTTTTCCTAAAATGCTGGGAGGCCAAGACATGAAAAAACTTTGTATTCTCGTCGTCGGGAATGGCACATCTGATTTTCACCCGTTGTTCTAAGAGGAGCATTTTATGGCAGATGGTTCTTTGAAGACCGAGCTTCACTACTTTCATAAGGTTGATCTTGGAAGTGGTGAGAGATCATTGTTCTTCTTTAGCATCAAGGAGGTTAATGACATGTTTGCGGTGCTCTCTCTTATGTGGGTTGGGCATATGGATTTGGGCCAATATTTTAGGTGGGAGCGGGACATTTGAAGGGTGCGGGTTAGAATCGCAGAAGTATACTTATGTGCGGGGCCATTGGATTGGCAGGCTTGGGCCACAATTTGGTGACAAGATGGGCAGAAGGCCTAGAAATGTTCATACCAAAATTAGTGGGAGCGACATGTTTGAAGGGTGCGGCCTAGAATGGCAGAATTAGACTTATGTGCGGGGCCATTGGATTGGCAGGCTTGGGCCACAATTTGGTTACAAGATGGGCAGAAGGCCCAGAAACGTTCAAACTGAAAATTGGTGGGAGCGAGGAATGGAGGGGGACAACGTGATTATGAGTGGCACATGATCAGAGGTGAAACAAGATAGCTTGGTGAGGCTAGAGTTAGGGACGACGGAGTTCCATGTTAAATTAAAATGGTGCGGTGGATGCATTCAAGAACATTTTTTTCCTGTTGTTCATCATGCAAATCACGTCGCTGTGATGGAAATTGGTGTTCTTCTTCTCATGTGGGTAACGAATGAGGTTAAGTTCTCCTACAGAAGGAACACCAATAGATTCTCGCAGAAGTACAAGGTGTTGTTTAAGAGTTCTATCGGCATCACCCAAACCCCTTACATTCCATGGACACAGCGATAAGACATAGCCATTAATAAAGTGGTTGCATGCATCGCTCAGATGCAGAGGCCGGGGGTCTTCCTCCTTTTCTAAAAAAAACATGACACCAGGACATCTAGAACTTCATAAGATCCGTTTATCGGAGATTCTACCATTGGAGCTCTTTATCAAGAAATTGATCCGAGTTATTTTTTTGTCTCAGTCCTCGAGGCAATGCTCGTTTAAAAAGACACTCAATTTTTTGGATTATTTTAAACACCATTTTTTGAATTAGTAGAGTATAGTTGAAATTTAGTGCGTTCACAGCAGCACAGGTCACGCAGTGCACGTGTTTGCAGCAGAGAAAGAGAGGGGTCTGACTGACCTGTTGACCTCCGCCATGGCCGTCCTCCTGACCTGAAATTAGTTTTGTTTTCCTTCCTCCATTTTATTTCTCGTGTCTAGATGGAAGCAAACGTTCGGTGTACGTAGAGTTGTATCAGTGGCAGATAGGACTTGAGAGAATATTGACCTTACCTTTAGCTCCTTGTGGGTTTGACACTCCATACTTATCACTTCCACCTTTGGAAATTGCTATGTTGATTCCTTGCACTTGAGGATTATCAGGGCTGTCAATGAATTTTTTAAACATGCATCATGCTAGAAGGGGTTAATGAGACATCTATTGTGTTAATCCAAAAGTTGCTAACCCTACGAGGCTTTCTGAATTCCGACCTATTAGTCTTTGTAACGTGATTTATAAGGTGGTTTCTAAATGTCTTGTTAACAGATTAAGGCCTCTTCTAGATGATATTATCTCCTCTGAACAAAGTGCCTTCAGTTCGGGAAGGATGATCACAGACAATGCGTTGATTGCCTTTGAATGCATGCATCACATTAAGCAAGAAAAGGATCCAACAGAATGTTTTTGTGCTTATAAACTTGACCTATCAAAAGCATATGATCGGGTTGACTGGAACTTTTTGAGGCAAGTGATGCACAAGTTGGGCTTTGCCCACCGATGAATTGACTGGATTATGACTTGTGTCATATTGGTGAGATATTCAGTGAGATTCAATGGAACCCTCTTGGATTCATTTGCACCTTCGTGTGGTCTTCGGCAAGGTGATCCACTCTCCCCTTTCTTGTTTTTATTCGTCGCTGACGGTCTATCTGCAATCCTAAGACAGCGTGTTGAAGTGGGCTTGAATACACCAATAAAGATTTGTAGGCATGCTCCTCGCATATCACACCTCCTGTATGCGGATAACACACTCTTATTTTTTGAGGCGACGCATGCACAAGCTGAACAAGTTAAATCTTGTCTTGACCTTTATGCAAGTGCTACAGGTCAACTACTGAACTATAACAAGTGTTCTATCATGTTTGGTGAAGCATATCCGATTAGTGCCCAAGAGGATGTGCGAGATGTTTTGAATGTTACAAGCATTGGATTTGAAAAAAAGTACTTGGGGTTACTGATACGCCTCCAACGTATCTATAATTTTTTATTGTTCCATGCTATTATATTATCTGTTTTGGATGTTTAATGGGCTTTATTATGCACTTTTATATAATTTTTGGGACTAACCTATTAACCGAAGGCCCAGTGCAAATTGCTGTTTTTTGCCTATTTCAGTGTTTCGCGGAAAAGGAATATCAAACGGAATCCAAACGGAATAAAACCTTCGTGAGGATCGTTTTTGGAACAAATGCAATCTAGGAGACTTGGAGTGGACGTGAAGGAAGCAACAAGGCAGCCACGAGGTAGGAGGGCGCGCCCAGGGGGGTAGGCGCGCCCCCACCCTCGTGGATCCACCGACCTACTTCCTTCGCCTATATATACTCATATACCCAGAAAACATCCAGGAGCACCACGAAACCCTATTTCCACGACCGCAACCTTATTTACCCATGATATCCCATCTTGGGGCCTTTTCCGGCGCTCTGCTGGAGGGGAATCGATCATGGAGGGCTTCTACATCAACACCATAGCCTCTCTGATGATGTGTGAGTAGTTTACGATAGACCTTCGGATCCATAGTTATTAGCTAGGTGGATTCTTCTCTCTCTTTGGATCTCAATACAAAGTTCTCCTCGATTCTCTTGGAGATCTATTCGATGTAATTCTTTTTGCAGTGTGCTTGTCGAGATCCGGTGAATTGTGGGTTTATGATCAAGATTATCTATGAACAATATTTGATTCTTCTCTGAATTCTTATATGCATGATTTAATATCTTTGCAAGTCTCTTCGAATTATCAGTTTGGTTTGGCCTACTAGATTGAACTTTCTTGCAATGGAAGAAATGCATGGCTTTGGGTTCAATCTTGTGGTGTCCTTTCCCAGTGACAGCAGGGGCAGCAAGGCACGTATTGTATTGTTGCCATCGAGGATAAAAAGATGGGGTCTATGTCAAATTGCTTGAGTTTATCCCTCTACATCATGTCATCTTGCCTAATGCGTTACTCTATTCTTATGAACTTCATACTCTAGATGCATGCTGGATAGCGGTCGATGTGTGGAGTAATAGTAGTAGATGCAGAATCGTTTCGGTCTACTTGTCACGGACGTGATGCCTATGTTCATGCTCATGCCTAGATATTCTCATAACTATGCGCTTTTCTATCAATTGCTCGACAGTAATTTGTTCACCCACCGTAGAATATTCTATCTTGAGAGAAGCCACTAGTGAAACCTATGGCCCCCGGGTCTATTTTCTATCATATTATTTTCCTATCAACTAGCTATTTCTATCATTGTTTATTTTGCAATCTTTACTTTCAAATCTATACAACAAAAATACCAAAAATATTTATCTTATTATCTTTATCAGATCTCACTTTCTCAAGTGGCCGTGAAGGGATTGACAACCCCTTTATCGCGTTGGTTGCAAGGTTCTTATTTGTTTGTGCAGGTACAAGGCGACTTGCGTGTAACCTCCTACTGGATTGATACCTTGGTTCTCAAAAACTGAGGGAAATACTTACACTACTCAGCTGCATTACCCTTTCCTCTTCAAGGGAAAACCAACGCATGCTCAAGAGGTAGCAAGAAGGATTTCTGGCGTCGTTGCCGGGGAGGTTTACGCCAAGTCAAGTCAAGATTTGATCTCCCACCAATGTGCGGATTTCTGGCGCCGTTGCCAGGGAGATCTATGCACAAGTCAAGACATACCAAGTACCCATCACAAACTATTATCCCTTGTATTATATTATTTGCCATTTGCCTCTCGTTTTCCTCTCCCCCACTTCACCTTTGTCATTTTATTCGCCCTTTTCCGTTCGCCTCTTTTTGCTTGCTTCTTGTGTCTCCGTGTGTTAGATCGTTTCTTTCATCGTTATGGCTAGTCCTTCTATCATTTTTAGTACTCTCGATCATGAAGATCTTAAATTTAAACAAAGGGAGGGAGAAAATCTAAAAGATGCTTGGCATAGAATTTGCAATGCTCAGAATAGATCTACTAGGAAGCAAGCTACTTCCGTTCTTCTTTGCAATTTTTATGTAGGCATCACTCCTTGGAACAGATATTCTTGATACCATTACCGGAGGGAATTTCTTGGGTAGCCATACTTTTGATTCTTACAATGCTATGTTAGATTTGTTTGGCCCACCACCTCTTTTGGTTAATGTAACTATTTTAACTTTGGAACATGTGATGCAAAGGCTTGATATTATTGAAAATAAGGTTGCCACTGTAGAGTTGATTGAGAATTTGGATAAAAACATCCACAATCAAATTACCCAATATGGATCTAAGGTAGGAGTTACTCTGAATTTTTTTAAAGAAAAGGAACCCATAGTTAACGAAAAGAAAGATCAAGATTCCACAAGAATTGATAAACTTGAGGATATTATTACCAACTTAGAGTCTGCCTTTTCTTCCGTGAGAAATACTCCAAATCCTCCTACTACCAAAGTTGCCAAATTGATGTATGTTCCTAAAAATAAGGGTGAATCTTCTAGTAAGGAAAATGCGGATCTCAAATCAATAAGTGTCCACCCCAACTTTTTTGCTATCATTAAGGAACCTTTTTCTACAAATGAATTTCTTGATTTCTTGCCTAGGAGTTTGATCATAAATAATAAGAAGGAACTCCTAAGGGCTATAAGTGTTCCATTGAATAGTTGCATACCAAAGATGATAATACCTAGATCTATTCTTGTTTTTATGCCTAGCTAGGGGCATTAAACGATAACGCTTGTTGGGAGGCAACCCAATTTTATTTTTTTGCTTTTTGTTCCTGTTTAGTAATAAATAATTCATCTAGCCTCTGTTTGGCTATGTTTTAATGTTTTAACTAGAAGAACACCCGTGCGTTGCAACGGGGCCACATTAAATTTAAGAGTTCAATATCAATTATGTTAATATTACATTTAATATTCTCATACATATCAAGTGACATTGGCTACCTTTTTACCATCAAATTCTCACACACACTCTCTCCCTCCCTCCTCCTCACTCTCTCTCCCCCTCTTCCTCTCTCTCTCTCTCTCTAACACACACACATATCCATCTTATTGGGTACGAGACCATAATCCATCTATTTCACACGCACACGCGCTAGTGCATACCAATATGGATTATAAAACAGGTTCAAGGTAGTAACAAGGATTCTTCTCATGCATTAATAAACAAATGTTCTACACTGAAGACAAGATAAACAATTCCCAAAGTGCATCAGAGCATCATAGAACATTACTAGCAAGATAAATGCACGATGTACCGGAACTGCTCGGATGAACCGGAACAGAGCCAACATATATCATCCTAGACAAACGCAACATCAACCATTTACCTTGGTACTTTAGGGACCGATAGGAGGATGCATGTAGAAGCGCTTATTGCCTGCGAATCCACAGTCAGAGAGAGAAATTGGAACCCATTCCCATCACCAACTGATAAAGAAAGCATGTAAGAAAATTGATATCGGGCCAACTTGGATCTTCGGTAATTGTCCGCCGGTATGGAGAATTTAGGAGGGTGGGTGCAGGGAGTGACCTTGTGGATGATGGATGGAGGTGCAGAGGGATGTGGTCGTCGGAAGGTCGAAAGCGGAGAGGGTCGGGCACGTTAGGTGGAGCCGGTGGTGCGCGACAACCGGAGGCGGCCCAATCATGGGCGGCGAACCGACGATAGCCTCGGGCCATCTCTCGATGCAGCGAAGATAGAGAGGGCGGCACTGCCGGTGCTCGAGGCCACCGCTCGGCACCATCTACACCGAGGGGAAAGAGAGGCGAGAAAGCGATAGGGTGATGCGGGGCTAGGGATTGCGGAGGAGGGTGGGGGTGTGCGATTTGAATGGATGGTTCTGCCCACCGTTTTCTTGTACGTAGTGGTGGAGACGGCGGCGTCCAGCCATGCAGGCAGGCATGGGTCGAGCCGGACACACGGCGAGGCGCAGTAGCAGAGGCGGGGGCAATTTTTTGCTACTGAGATGCATGGTGTGGGATTGATCGTTCATGTTCTCTTTTCCTTTTTAACGGGAGATGGATGCGATTTTTTCACGAGGGGAGAGATGCGACCACGTACAGATTCCATAATAAATTAATTAGGTCCATAACGGGAATTCTTTACAATGCGTTAAGCTTTACGTGTTAGTTTTCTTAATAAAGAAATGCACTGATGTAGGGATCGATTGATTCGGGTAAGGAAAGATAGATTCGTGATCTTTTGTATGTTAGGAAATTAGTGGTTTGCAAGGAAAGAGTGGAGAGAAAAAGAACCAATGCGACCATGTATAGATTTCATAATAAATTAATTAGGTCCATAACAGGATTTGTTTAAGATTTACGTGTTAGTTTATTTAATAAAGAAATGCACTGATGTAGGGCGCGATTGGTTCGGGTATGGAAAGATAGATTCGTGATCTTTTGTATGTTACGAAATTATTGGTTTGCAAGGAAAGAGTGGAGAGAAAAAGAACCAATGGAGGTGGGAGGAGGACAAAAATAAACCGTACGAGGCTACCAAGTGCTCCATTAGGAGTAGAGATTGTTTGTGAAAATAACGTGCGACAACGACTTAGCGAGCGGATCCCCTTAAAAAATACATAGCGAGCAGATTCCCTTAAAACTGGTAGGAATGGATACGACTGATGACGTTGATAAATAGTGGTGAATGTTGGCCTAATTTACTATCATCATGCATGGAAACGAATCATCAAGAAAAAGAATACTTCCTATTACTACACTCATAGGAAGCTGCCTAATCTCTGCTACCAAACAGTTTCTGCCCAAACAAGGATGGAAAGTTATGGACGTGATTCGAAAGGAAACAAATGTTATGAAGATTAATTAATTTAGATTTGATCTTTAGAGATTGATTGTGATTGATTCTTTTACATAAAGACATTACTAAATAATTTGCGTCAATATGGAAAGTTCTGATCCGTTTAGTTTTTTTCGTTGTGTGAGAGGGTGAAGTGAAAATAAACCGATGAAGTGGGGGAGGCGATGAAAAAAATCTATGACGGTTAACCTACAAAAAAAACGGACGAAAGTGGTGGGACGAAAAAAAACCTGGAAGCGAGACTACCAACTGCTCCATTAGGAGTAGAGATTAGTGTTTGTGCCAAGTAGAACCTTTGGGAAGACTTGGGTGAAGTCTGTATGATCTTGCTGTAAAAAAAAACTTTAGAGCTCACAAGATTAGCTGCCATTTTTTACTGGAGAGTGAATTTAGGTTGATTATTTTGAAGATGATTAATAGATAAATCCTCACGTCCACCAATTTATTTAAGAATTTTTGGAGTTCCATAAGTATACGTTTGATACAGATTACTACAGACTATTCTGTTTTTGACAGATTCTGTTTTTCGTGTGTTGTTTGCTTATTTTAATGAATCTATGGCTAGTATAGGGGGGTATGAACCATAGAGAAGTTGGAATACAGTATGTTTAACACCAATACAAATAAATAATGAGTTCATTACAGTACCTTAAAGTGGTGGTTTGTTTTCTTACACTAACGGAGCTCATGAGATTTTCTGTTAAGTTTTGTGTTGTGAAGTTTTCAAGTTTTTGGGTAAAGATTTGATGGATTTTGGAAAAAGGAGTGGCAAGAGCCTAAGCTTGGGGATGCCAAAGGCACCCCAAGGTAAAATTCAAGGACAACCAAAAGCCTAAGCTTGGGGATGCCTCGGAAGGCATCCCCTCTTTCGTCTTCGTCCATCGGTAACTTTACTTGAGGCTATATTTTTATTCACCACATGATATGTGTTTTTCTTGGAGCGTCTTGTATGATTTGAGTCTTTGCTTTTTAGTTTACCACAATCATCCTTGTTGTACACACCTTTTAGAGAGACACACATGAATCAGAATTTATTAGAATACTCTATGTGCTTCACTTATATCTTTTGAGCTAAATAATTTTGCTCTAGTGCTTCACTTATATCTTTTGGAGCACAGTGGTTGTTTTATTTTATAGAAATCATTGATCTCTCATGCTTCACTTATATTATTTTGAGAGTCCTTTAGAACAGCATGGTAATTTGCTTTGGCTATAAAATTAGTCCTAATTGAAGGAAATAAGCCCTAGAGGCAATAATAAAGTTGTTATTTATATTTCCTTATATCATGATAAATGTTTATTATTCATGCTAGAATTTTGTTAACTGGAAACTTAGTACATGTGTGAATACATAGACAAACAGAGCGTCACTAGTATGCCTATACTTGACTAGCTCGTTGAATCAAAGATGGTTAAGTTTCCTAGCCATAGACATGAGTTGTCATTTGATTAACGAGATCACATCATTGGAGAATGATGTGATTGACTTGACCCATTCCGCTAGGTTAGCATTTGATCGTTTAGTATATTGCTATTGCTTTCTTCATGACTTATACATGTTCCTATGACTATGAGATTATGCAACTCCCGAATACCGGAGGAACACTTTGTGTGCTACCAAACTTCACAACGTAACTGGGTGATTATAAAGGTGCTTTAAAGGTGTCTCCGATGGTACTTATTGAGTTGGCATAGATTGAGATTAGGATTTGTCACTCCAATTGTCGGAGAGGTATCTCTGGGCCCTCTCGGTAATGCACATCACTATAAGCCTTGCAAGCAATGCAAGTAATGAGTTAGTTGCGAGATGATGTATTATGGAATGAGTAAAGAGACTTGCCGGTAACGAGATTGAACTAGGTATTGAGATACCGACGATCGAATCTTGGGCAAGTAACATACCGATGACAAAGGGAACACCGTATGTTGTTATGCGGTTTGACCGATAAAAGATCTTCGTAGAATATGTAGGAACCAATATGAGCATCCAGGTTCCGCTATTGGTTATTGACCGTAGATGAGTCTCGATCATGTCTACATAGTTCTCGAAACCGTAGGGTCCGCACGCTTAACGTTCGGTGTCGATCGGTATTATGAGTTTATGTGTTTTGATGTACCGAAGGTAGTTTGGAGTCCCGGATATGATCACGAACATGACGAGGAGTCTCGAAATGGTTGAGACATAAAGATAGATATATTGTAAGCCTATATTTGGACATCGGAATAGTTCCGGGTGAAATCGGGATTTTACCGGAGTACCGGGAGGTTATCGAAACCCCCCGGTAAGTGTATGGGCCTTATTGGGCCATAGTGGAGAAAGAGAGAGGAGACCAGGGCAGGCCGCGCGCTCCCTCTCCCTCTAGTCTGAATTGGACTAGGAGGGGGGCGGCCCCCCCTTTCTTCCTCCCTCTCTCCCCCTTCCTTATCTCCTAGTCCAACTAGGGAAGGGGGGAATCCTACTCCCGGTGGGAGTAGGACTCCTCCAGGGCACGCCATAGAGGGCCGGCCCTCCCCCTCCTCCACTCCTTTATATACGGGGGAGGGGGCACCCCATAGACACACAAGTTGATCATTGATCTCTTAGCCGTGTGCGGTGCCCCCCTCCACCATAATCCACCTCGGTCATATCATAGCGGTGCTTAGCCGAAGCTCTGCGTCAGTAGCTTCATCAACACTGTCATCACGCCGTCATGCTGATGGAACTCTCCCTCGAAGCTCTACTGGATCATGAGTTCGTGGGATGTCACCGAGCTGAACATGTGCAGATCGCGGAGGTGTCGTATGTTCGGTACTAGGATCGATCGATCATGAAGACGTACGACTACATCAACTGCGTTTTCATAACGCTTCCGCTTACGGTCTATGAGGGTATGTGGATGACACTCTCCCCTCTCGTTGCTATGCATCACCATGATCTTGCGTGTGCGTAGGAATTTTTTTGAAATTACTACGTTCCCCAATAGTGGCATCCGAGCCAGGTTTATGCGTAGATGTTATATGCACGAGTAGAACACAAGTGAGTTGTGGGCGATACTAGTCATACTGCTTAAAAGCATGTCATACTTTGATTCGGCGATATTGTTGGATGAAGCGGCCCAGACCGACATTATGCGTACGCTTACGCGAGACTGGTTCTACCGACGTGCTTTGCACACAGGTGGCTGGCAGGTGTCAGTTTCTCCAACTTTAGTTGAATCGAGTGTGGCTACAACCGGTCCTTGTTGAAGGTTAAAACAACACATACTTGACGAAATATCATTGTGGTTTTGATGCGTAGGTAAGAACAGTTCTTGCTCAGCCCAGTGCAGCCACGTAAAACTTGCAACAACAAAGTAGAGGACGTCTAACTTGTTTTTGTAGGGCATGTTGTGATGTGATATGGTTAAGACATGATGCTTAATTTTATTGTATGAGATGATCATGTTTTGTAACAGAGTTATCGGCAACTGGCAGGAGCCATATGGTTGTCGCTTTATTGTATGAAATGCAATCGCCATGTAATTGCTTTACTTTATCACTAAGCGGTAGCGATAGTCGTAGAAGCAATAGTTGGCGAGACGACAACGATGCTATGATGGAGATAAAGGTATCGCGCCGGTGACGATGATGATCATGACGGTGCTTTGGAGATGGAGATCAAAGGCACAAGATGATGATGGCCATATCATATCACTTATATTGATTGCATGTGATGTTTATCTTTTATGCATCTTGTTTTGCTTAGATCGACGGTAGCATTATAAGATGATCTCTCACTAAATTTCAAGGTATAAGTGTTCTCCCTGAGTATGCACCGTTGCGAAAGTTCGTCGTGCCGAGACACCACGTGATGATCGGGTGTGATAAGCTCTGTGTTCACATACAACGGGTGCAAGCCAGTTTTGCACATGCAGAATACTCGGGTTAAACTTGACGAGCCTAGCATATGCAGATATGACCTCGGAACACTGAGACCAAAAGGTCGAGCGTGAATCATATAGTAGATATGATCAACATAGTGATGTTCACCATTGAAAACTACTCCATCTCACGTGATGATCGGACATGGTTTAGTTGATATGGATCACGTGATCACTTAGATGATTAGAGGGATGTCTATCTAAGTGGGAGTTCTTAAGTAATTTGATTAATTGAACTTTAATTTATCATGAACTTAGTACCTGATAGTATTTTGCATGTCTATGTTGTTGTAGATAGATGGCCCATGCTGTTGTTCCGTTGAATTTTAATGCGTTCCTTGAGAAAGCAAAGTTGAAAGATGATGGTAGCAATTACAAGGGCTGGGTCCGTAACTTGAGGATTATCCTCATTGCTGCACAAAAGAATTACGTCCTGGAAGCACCACTAGGTGCCAAACCCGCTGCAGGAGCAACGCCAGATGTTATGAACGTCTGGCAGAGCAAAGCTGATGACTACTCGATAGTTCAGTGTGCCATGCTTTACGGCTTAGAACCGGGACTTCAACGACGTTTTGAATGTCATGGAGCATATGAGATGTTCCAGGACTTGAAGTTAATATTTCAAGAAAATGCCCGGATTGAGAGATATGAAGTCTCCAATAAGTTCTATAGGTGCAAGATGGAGGAGAATAGTTCTGTCAGTGAGCATATACTCAAAATGTCTGGGTATAACAATCACTTGATTCAACTGGGAGTTAATCTTCCGGATGATAGTGTCATTGACAGAATTCTTCAATCACTGCCACCAAGCTCTACAAGAGCTTTGTGATGACTATAATATGCAAGGGATGGATAAGACAATTCTTGAGCTCTTTGTAATGCTAAAGGCTGCGGAGGTAGAAATCAAGGAGGAGGATCAAGTGTTGATGGTCAACAAGACCACCAATTTCAAGAAAAAGGGTAAAGGGAAGAAGGGGAACTTCAAGAAGAATAACAAGCAAGTTGCTGCTCAAGTGAAGAAGCCCAAGTCTGGACCTAAGCCTGAGACTGAGTGCTTCTACTACAAAGGGACTGGTCACTGGAAGTGGAACTGCCCCAAGTATTTGGCGGATAAGAAGAATGGCAAGGTGAACAAAGGTATATGTGATGTACATGTTATTGATTTGTACCTTACTAATGCTCGCAGTAGCACCTAGGTATTTGATACTGGTTCTGTTGCTAATATCTGCAACTCGAAACAGGGACTACAGATTAAGCGAAGATTGGATAAGGACGAGGTGAGATGCGCGTGGGAAATGGTTCCAAAGTCGATGTGATCGCGGTCGGCACGCTACCTCTACATCTACCTTCGGGATTAGTTTTAGACCTGAATAATTGTTATTTGGTGCCAGCGTTAAGCATGAACATTATATCTGGATCTTGTTTGATGCGAGACGGTTATTCATTTAAATTTGAGAATAATGGTTGTTCTATTTATATGAGTAATATCTTTTATGGTCATGCACCCTTGAAGAGTGGTCTATTTTTGATGAATCTCGATAGTAGTGATACACATATTCATAATATTGAAGCCAAAAGATGCAGTTTTGATAATGATAGTGCAACTTATTTGTGGCACTGCCGTTTAGGTCATATTGGTGTAAAGCGCATGAAGAAACTCCATTTTGATGGACTTTGGGAATCACTTGATTATGAATCACTTGGTACTTGCGAACCATGCCTCATGGGCAAGATGACTAAAATGCCGTTCTCCGGAACAATGGAGCGAGCAACAGATTTGTTGGAAATCATACATACTAATGTGTGTGGTCCGATGAATGTTGAGGCTCGTGGCGGGTATCGTTATTTTCTCACCTTCACAGATGATTTGAGCAGATATGGGTATATCTACTTGATGAAACATAAGTCTGAAACATTTGAAAAGTTCAAAGAATTTCAGAGTGAAGTGGAAAATCATCTTAACAAGAAAATAAAGTTTCTGCGATCTGATCGTGGAGGAGAATATTTGAGTTACAAGTTTTGTCTTCATTTGAAACAATGCGGAATAGTTTCACAACTCACGCCATCCGGAACACCACAGCGTAATGGTGTGTTCGAACATCGTAATCGTACTTTACTAGATATGGTGCGATCTATGATGTCTCTTACTGATTTACCGCTATCGTTTTGGGGTTATGCTTTAGAGACGGCTGCATTCACATTAAATAGGGCACCATCTAAATCCGTTGAGACGGCGCCTTATGAACTGTGGTTTGGCAAGAAACCAAAGTTGTCATTTCTTAAATTTTGGGTCTGCGATGCTTATGTGAAAAAGCTTCAACCTGATAAGCTCGAACCCAAATCGGAGAAATGTGTCTTCATAGGATACCCAAAGGAGACAGTTGGGTACACCTTCTATCACAGATCTGAAGGCAAGACATTCGTTGCAAAGAATGGATCCTTTCTACAGAAGGAGTTTCTCTCGAAAGAAGTGAGTGGGAGGAAAGTAGAACTTGATGAGGTAATTGTACCTGCTCCCTTATTGGAAAGTAGTTCATCACAGAAATTTGTTCCTGTGACTCCTACACCAATTAGTGAGGAAGCTAATGATGATGATCATATAACTTCAGATCAAGTTACTACCAAACCTCGTAGGTCAACCAGAGTAAGATCCGCACTAGAGTGGTACGGTAATCCTGTTCTGGAGGTCATGTTACTTGACCATGACGAACCTACGAACTATGAGGAAGCAATGATGAGCCCAGATCCCGCAAAATGGTTTGAGGCCATGAAATCTGAGATGGGATCCATGTATGAGAACAAAGTGTGGACTTTGGTTGACTTGCCCGATGATCGGCAAGCCATCGAGAATAAATGGATCTTCAAGAAGAAGACAGACGCTGACGATAATGTTACTATTTACAAAGCTCGACTTGCTGTGAAAGGTTTTCGACAAGTTCAAGGAGTTGACTACGATGAGACTTTCTCACTCGTAGCGATGCTTAAGTCCGTCTGAATCATGTTAGCAATTGCCGCATTTTATGATTATGAAATTTGGCAAATGGATGTAAAGACTGCATTCCTGAATGGATTTCTGGAAGAAGAGTTGTATATGATGCAACCTGAAGGTTTTATCGATCCAAAGGATGCTTACAAAGTGTGCAAGCTCCAGCGATCCATCTATGGACTGGTGCAAGCATCTCGGAGTTTGAGTAAATGTTTTGATAGTGTGATCAAAGCATATGGTTTTATACAGACTTTTGGAGAAGCTTGTATTTACAAGAAAGTGAGTGGGAGCTCTGTAGCATTTCTAATATTATATGTGGATGACATGTTGTTGATTGGAAATGATATAGAATTTTTGGATAGCATAAAAGGATACTTGAATAAGAGTTTTTCAATGAAAGACCTCAGTAAACCTGCTTATATATTGGGCATCAAGATCTATAGAGATAGATCAAGACGCTTAATTGGACTTTCACAAAGCACATACCTTGATAAAGTTTTGAAGAAGTTCAAAATGGATCAAGCAAAGAAAGGGTTCTTGCCTGTGTTACAAGGTGTGAAGTTGAGTCAGACTCAATGCCTGACCACTGCAGAAGATAGAGAGAAAATGAAAGGTGTTCCCTATGCTTCAGCCATAGGCTCTATCATGTATGCAATGCTGTGTACCAGACCTGATGTGTGCCTTGCTATTACTTTAGCAGGGAGGTACCAAAGTAATCCAGGAGTGGATCACTGGACAACGGTCAAGAACATCCTAAAATACCTGAAAAGGACTAAGGATATGTTTCTCGTTTATGGAGGTGACAAAGAGCTCGTCATAAATGGTACGTCGATGCAAGCTTTGACACTGATCTGGATGACTCTAAGTCACAAACCAGATACGTGTTTATATTGAACGGTGGAGCTGTCAGTTGGTGCAGTTCTAAGCAAAGCATCGTGGCGGGATCTACGTGTGAAGCAGAGTACATAGCTGCTTCGGAAGCAGCAAATGAAGGAGTCTGGATGAAGGAGTTCATATCCGATCTAGGTGCCATACCTAGTGCATCGGGTCCAATGAAAATCTTTTGTTACAATACCGGTGCAATTGCCTTGGCAAAGGAATCCAGATTTCACAAAAGAACCAAGCACATCAAGAGATGCTTCAATTCCATCCGCGATCAAGTCAAGGAGGGAGACATAGAGATTTGCAAGATACATACGGATATGAATGTTGCAGACCCGTTGACTAAGCCTCTCTCATGAGCAAAACATGATCAGCACCAAGACTCCATGGGTGTTAGAATCATTACTGTGTAATCTAGATTATTGACTCTAGTGCAAGTGGGAGACTGAAGGAAATATGCCCTAGAGGCGATAATAAAGTTGTTATTTATATTTCCTTATATCATGATAAATGTTTATTATTCATGCTAGAATTTTGTTAACCGGAAACTTAGTACATGTGTGAATACATAGACAAACAGAGCGTCAGTAGTATGCCTCTACTTGACTAGCTCGTTGAATCAAAGATGGTTAAGTTTCCTAGCCATAGACATGAGTTGTGATTTGATTAACGGGATCACATCATTGGAGAATGATGTGATTGACTTTACCCATTCTGTTAGCTTAGCATTTGATCGTTTAGTATATTGCTATTGCTTTCTTCATGACTTATACATGTTCCTATGACTATGAGATTATGCAACTCCTGAATACCGGAGGAACACTTTGTGTGCTACCGAATGTCACAACGTAACTGGGTGATAATAAAGGTGCTCTACAGGTGTCTCCGATGGTACTTGTTGAGTTGGCATAGATCGAGATTAGGATTTGTCACTCCGATTGTCGGAGAGGTATCTCTGGGCCCTCTTGGTAATGCACATCACTATAAGCCTTGCAAGCAATGCAACTAATGAGTTATTTGTGGGATGATGTATTACGAAACGAATAAAGAGACTTGCTGGTAACGAGATTGAACTAGGTATTGAGATACCGACAATTGAATCTCGGGCAAGTAACATACCGATGACAAAGGGAACAACGTATGTTGTTATGCGATTTGACCGATAAAAGATCTTTGTAGAATATGTAGGAACCAATACGAGCATCCAGGTTCCGCTATTGGTTATTGACCAGAGATGAGTCTCGGTCATATCTACATAGTTCTCGAACCCGTAGGGTCCGCACGCTTAACGTTCGGTGACGATCGGTATTATGAGTTTATGTGTTTTGATGTACCAAAGGTAGTTCGGAGTCCCGGATATGATCACGGACATGATGAGGAGTCTCTAAATGGTCGAGACATAAAGATCGATATATTGGAAGCCTATATTTGGACAACGTAATAGTTCTGGGTGAAATCGGGATTTTACCGGAGTACCGGGAGGTTACCGGAACCCCCCGGTAAGTGTATGGGCCTTATTGGGCCATAGTGGAGAGACAGAGAGGAGACCAGGGCAGGCTGCGCGCTCCCTCTCCCTCTGGTCCGAATTGGTCTAGGAGGGGGGCGCCCCCCTTTTCTTCCTCCCTCTCTCCCGCTTCCTTCTCTCCTAGTCCAACTAGGGAAGGGGGGAATCCTATTCCTGGTGGGAGTAGGACTCCTCCGGGGCTCGCCATAGAGGGCCGGTCCCCCCCCCCCTCCTCCACTCTTTTATATACGGGGGAGGGGGCACCCCATAGACACACAAGTTGATCATTGATCTCTTAGCCATGTGCGGTGCCCCCCTCCACCATAATCCACCTCGGTCATATCGTAGCGGTGCTTAGGCGAAGCCCTGCATCAGTAGCTTCATCAACGCTGTCATCACGCCGTCGTGCTGACAAAACTCTCCCTCGAAGCTCTGCTGGATCGTGAGTTCGTGGGACGTCACCAAGCTGAACGTGTGCAGATCGTGGAGGTGTCGTACGTTCGGTACTAGGATCGGTCGATCGTGAAGACGTACGACTACATCAACCGCGTTGTCATAATGCTCCCGCTTACGTTCTACGAGGGTACGTGGACGACACTCTCCCCTCTCGTTGCTATGCATCACCATGATCTTGCGTGTGCGTAGGATTTTTTTTGAAATTACTACGTTCCCCAACACTAATATGATAGGCATCCAAGATGGGTATAATAAAAACTTTCATATAGAGTGCATTGAATACTATGAGAAGTTTGATACTTGATGATTGTTTTGAGATATGAAGATGGTAATATTAAAGTTGTGCTAGTTGAGTAGCTGTGAATTTGAGAAATACTTGTGTTGAAGTTTGCAAGTCCCGTAGCATGCACGTATGGTAACCGTTGTTTGACAAATTTGAAACATGAGGTGTTCTTTGATTGTCATCCTTATGAGTGGCGGTCGGGGACGAGCGATGGTCTTTTCCTACCAATCTATCCCCCTAGGAGCATGCGCGTAATGCTTGGTTTTTGATGACTTGTAGATTTTTGCAATAAGTATGTGAGTTCTTTATGACTAATGTTGAGTCCATGGATTATACGCACTCTCATCTTTCCATCATTGCTAGCCTCTTCGGTACCGTGCATTGCCCTTTCTCACCTTGAGAGTTGGTGAAAACTTCGCCGGTGCATCCAAACCCCGTGATATGATATGCTCTATCACACATAAACCTCCTTATATCTTCCTCAAAACAGCCACCATACCTACCTATTATGGCATTTCCATAGCCATTCCAGATATATTCCCATGCAACTTTCCACTGTTTCATTTATTATGACACGCTTCATCATTGTCATATTGCCTTGCATGATCATGTATTTGACATCGTATTTGGGGCAAAGCCACCATGCATAATTTATCATACATGTCACTCTTGATTCATTGCTCATCCCGATACACCGCCGAAGGCACTCATATAGAGTCATATTTTGTTCTAGTATCGAGTTGTAATCTTCGAGTTGTAAATAAATAGAAGTGTGATGATCATCATTAATAGAGCATTGTCCTGAAAAAAAACAAAAAAAAAGAAAGGCCAAATAAAAAAAAGGATAATGCTACTATCCTTTTTTTCCACACTTGTGCTTCAAACTAGCACCATGGTCTTTATGATAGAGAATCTCTTATTTTGTCACTTTCATATACTAGTGGGAATTTTTCATTATAGAACTTGGCTTGTATATTCCAACAATGGGCTTCTTCATATGCCCTAGGTCTTCGTGAGCAAGCAAGTTGGATGCAGACCCACTTAGTTTCTTTTGTTGAGCTTTCATACATTTATAGCTCTAGTGCATCCGTTGCATGGCAATCCCTACTCCTTGCATTGACATCAATTGATGGGCATCTCCCTAGCATGTTGATTAGCCGCGTCAATGTGAGACTTTCTCCTTTTTTGTCTTATCCACACAACCCCCATCATTATATTCTATTCCACCCAAAGTGCTATGTCCATGGCTCACACTCATGTATTGCGTGAAAGTTGAAAAAAGTTTGAGATTACTAAAGTATGAAACAATTGCTTGGCTTGTCATCGGGGCTATGCATGATGAGAGCATTTTTGTGTGACGAAAATGAAGCGTAGCCAAACTATATGATTTTGTGGGGATAAGCTTTCTTTGGCCATGTTATTTTGAGAAGACATAATTGCTTAGTTAGTATGCTTGAAGTATTATTATTTTTATGTCAATATTAAACTTTTATCTTGAATCTTTCGGATCTTAACATTCATGCCACAATAAAGAGAATTACATTGAAAATTATGTTAGGTAGCATTCCACATCAAAAATTCTGTTTTTATCATTTACCTACTCGAGGACGAGCAGGAATTAAGCTTGGGGATGCTTGATACGTCTCCAATGTATCTATAGTTTTTGATTGTTCCATGCTATTATATTATTTGTTTTGGATGTTTAATGGGCTTTATTATGCACTTTTATATTATTTTTGGGACTAACCTATTAACCGAATGCCCGGTGCAAATTGTTGTTTTTTGCCTATTTCAGTGTTTTGCACAAAAGGAATATCAAACGGAATCAAACCTTCGCGAGGATTGTTTTTGGAACAAACGCAACCCAGGAGACTTAGAGTGGACGTCAAGGAAGCAACGAGGCGGCCACGAGGTAGGAGGGCGCGCCCGCCACCCTCGTGGGCCCCTCGTGGCTCCACTGACCTACTTCCTTTGCCTATATATACTCATGTACCCTGAAAACATCCAGGAGCACCATGAAACCCTATTTCCACCGCCGCAACCTTCTGAACCCGTGAGATCCCATCTTGGGGCCTTTTCCGGCGCTCTGCCGGAGGGGGAATCAATCATGGAGGGCTTCTACATCAACACCATAGCCTCTCCGATGATGTGTGAGTAGTTTACCACAGACCTTCAGGTCCATAGTTATTAGCTAGATGGCTTGTTCTCTCTCTTTGGATCTCAATACAAAGTTCCCCTTGATTCTCTTGGAGATCTATTCGATGTAATTCTTTTTGCGGTGTTTTTGTCGAGATCCGATGAATTGTGGGTTTATGATCAAGATTATCCATGAACAATATTTGATTCTTCTCTGAATTCTTATATGCATGATTTAATATCTTTGCAAGTCTTCGAATTATCAGTTTGGTTTGGCCTACTAGATTGATCTTTCTTGCAATCGGAGAAGTGCTTAGCTTTGGGTTCAATCTTACGTGTCCTTTCCCTGTGACAACAGGGGCAGCAAGGCACTTATTGTATTGTTGCCATCGAGGATAAAAATATGGGGTTTATATCATATTGCTTGAGTTTATCCCTCTACATCATGTCATCTTGCCTAATGCGTTACTCTGTTCTTATGAACTTAATACTCTAGATGCATGTTGGATAGCGGTCGATGTGTGGAGTAATAGTAGTAGATGCAGAATCGTTTCGGTCTACTTGTCACGGACGTGATGCCTATGTTCATGATCAT
This sequence comes from Triticum dicoccoides, assembly GCF_002162155.2. Classification (NCBI taxonomy): domain Eukaryota; kingdom Viridiplantae; phylum Streptophyta; class Magnoliopsida; order Poales; family Poaceae; genus Triticum; species Triticum dicoccoides. Next base: position 65,892,250 of record NC_041383.1, read on the forward strand.
GCCTAGATATTCTCATAACTATGCGCTTTTTATCAATTGCTCGACAGTAATTTGTTCACCCACCGTAGAATATGCTATCTTGAGAGAAGCCACTAGTGAAACCTATGGCCCCTGGGTCTAGTTTCTATCATATTATTTTCCTACAAATAGCTATTTCTATCGTTGTTTATTTTGCAATCTTTACTTTCCAATCTATACAACAAAAATACCAAAAATATTTATCTTATTATCTTTATCAGATCTCACTTTTGCAAGTGGACGTGAAGGGATTGACAACCCCTTTATCGCGTTGGTTGCAAGGTTCTTATTTGTTTGTGCAGGTACAAGGCGACTTGCGTGTAACCTCCTACTGGATTGATACCTTGGTTCTCAAAAATTGAGGGAAATACTTACGCTACTTTCCTGCATCACCCTTTCCTCTTCAAGGGAAAACCAACGCATGCTCAAGAGGTAGCAGTTACCAACACCCAATGGCAGAATGTCTAAAGGTAGATTTCAAAATCTACAGATGCAGCTGATGAAGAGGTTAGTGCAATGGGGAGACGGGCACCTAGACCAACCGGGTAGGGAGGTTTTGATTAAATCCGTTGTTGAGGCCCTTCTAGTGTTTATCATCGGAGTCTTTTAACTGCCCTACTCTGTCTGTGATGATCTCACGGAGATGGTCCGGAACTTCTATTGGGGAGCAGCCCAAGGGAAACGGAAACTGCACTCGAAGTCTTGGCAAAAAATGCAACAACCAAAAAGCAAAGGGGGTGCAGGTTTCCATGATTATCGGTTGTTAAACCAAGCCCTTCTAGCTCGGTAGGCCTGGAGACTCCTAACTAGGCCCGAGAGCTTGTGTGCAAGATTGTTAAAGAGTAAATATTATCCCAATGGCAATTTAGAGGATACGGTTTTCTCGGGTAATTCTTCTTCAACGTGGACTGCTATCAGCCATGGCCTTGATCTGCTTAAGAAAGGGTTGATATGGAGGAAATAGACGGAGTATTCGAACATGGAGGGATGCTTGGATCCCTAGGCCTTACTCATACAGGCCAATTTCGGCATAAGGTACATGCAGATACCGGTGGGTTTCCCAACTCTTAAGAGAAAATGGCTCCTGGAATGTTAACCTCCTACAACAAGCCTTTCTCCGCTGCGACGTACATGAGATACTGAAAATAAGAGCATCACCAAGACTAGGCAATGGCTTGCTTGCTTGGGGTCCAACAAAGAGTGGTGCATTTACAGTGAAGTCGGCATACACTATGGCCTTCAATGAGATGTGTAGGCTGACAGAAGAATCTTCAAGCAGTGCTCCGAATGGCCACTGCACATGTTGGAAGATTATATGGAAGAGCCTTGTTCCGCCCACTGTGAAGAACTTCACTTGGCGCGCTGCTATTAACTCTCTTCCTACTTGGCAGAATAAACATAAACAGAAGCTTGAACTCTCAGGAATTTGCCCTCTCTGTGGGCGTGAGGAGGAGGACTCATTTCATGCCTTATGTAGATGCCCTCTCGTGGTGCAAATGTGGAGATCTATGGACACTGTATGGCGTTTGCCGAAGCTGGAGGAGTTGAAAAACACTGGCACTGAGTGGCTACTTCAACTGCTGCAGCCACTTACTGATATTGAATGATGCATGCTAATGATGACGCTATGGCGAGTATGGCGCAACAGAAATGAGGTGACTCACAACAAGGACCCCCCGCCAATGGAGGTATCCAAATGTTTTCTGGTGAGCTATCTAGATTCGCTCTTAACACTTAATCACTCTGAGGAGGAACGGATGAAGGGGAAACAAGTGATCTCATATGAACATATTTTGCTGCCTCGTGAGAGAGTGGAATCAGTGGTATGTGCTCTATGGACGATGCCAACGGAGGGCTGGGCAAAACTAAACACTGATGGAGCCTGGATGGCCGATGGTGGTGCAGGTGATGGGATGGTCCTCCGAGATAGCACGGGCCATATCATCTTTACATCATGTAGGGTGTTATTCTCTTGTAGGAGTGCCTTAGAAGCAGAGCTCGGTGCATGTATGGAGGGATTATCAAATTATAATTCAGAGAACAGAGCTACCTATAAATGTTGAGATGGACTCCTTGCAAGCTGTGAGGATGATAAAAGATGAGGCCATTGACAGATCGGTCCTTACCTCGCTGGTGGAAGAAATCAAGCATCTTCGTACTCTTCGTAGAACTATTTTTACTCATATTCATCGTAGCCAGAATACTGTTAGTGATTATTTGGCAAAGTATGCCAGAACTGAGAATAGAACTGTAATCTGGCTTAACTCTGGCTTATCAGAAGTTATTGATCTTTGTAATACGAACCGTGACCTTATCACTTGAGTAATACAAAGTTTCAACGGCAAAAAATGATGTTGTGGAGCCAAGGGAGTTATAGTACGACGAATCTTCATCTCTAGCCTGAGCAAGCTGTTGTTTAGGTGGTTTATCCCATCTGCCACTTCTCTTCTCAACGGAGTTAAATGCCAAGGAAGCAACTGTGCTTGTTATACCGTGGAAAACTTTATGCTTCTTGAATCTCCGGTTGACATCGTTAGAATCAAATGACTTCCTAAAATCAAGTTTGATCACCATGGTCTTGTTTCAGGTTAAGACCCGACTCAATTGCTAGTGCTACACATGCATTCAGTGGTGTCCCAATAGCATGTGATGTCAATATGTACGTGTTGATGCCTTAAACTGTTTAGGTATATTGCATAAAATTCAAAAAAAAAATCAAGGGCTTTTTAGCAAAGCTATGATGTCCATATAGAATCACTGTATGTGTGTATTATTGCCCATCTTTGAGGAGAATGCTTGGCGGGGTCATAGAAAAATAATGGTCTCTCCCCTATTGTTCACATCCCAACTATGGGGACCTCATTTTACGGGATCTAGACTAGTCTCATAGACTCATGCACTTGTCTTTCACTCGTGCGCACTCGGAAGAACTTCCCGGACGGTCACACATCCTCAAATTACCCCATGCCAAGCCATCATATGGAATCAAATGCCTTCCTAAAATAAACTTTGATCACCATGGTCTTGGCTTTGCGCTTGTGGCAGCAGTTCAGATAAATTCTCGGCGATGCATCCGCTAGATATAAATCTCGTCTAGTCACCATGGACTAGTAGGGGGACACATTGTTGTAATCTGTTCATTTATAGCTTAGCGATGGCTTTAATGGGACAATTTTGGATGGCTATAGTTCGGAACACGTCAGTCCTGTGTGCCTCCTCTTTTTTAGACAGAAGGATCATGACTGAGCAGTTGAAACGTTCAGTAGAAGAAGTCGAGTTTGCAAAGTCTCGGAAAAAGGGGGTGATAAGGTGTTTGAAACTAGTGAAGTGTTTGTAGAAGGCGAGGCCAAAGCCATCGGGGCCAGGGCTGGCATTTGGGTTCATGTGGAGAACGCTTCTTTGATCTCGTCGATGGTGAAAGGCAGGTCGAGATGCCTGAGTGAGGGGATAGGTACGTGGTAGATGTCAAAGAGAATAAAATTCTGGAAGCGGGGATGCCTGCCTAGCAGGTCTTGATATGCTTTTTAAGAATGAGTGGTTTGTGATCGTGTGAGAAGTAGTCTGTGCCTGGTTGTGAAGCACATGAATAAGTTTTTTCCTAAAATGTTGGGTGGCCGAGACATGGAAAAACTTCGTATTCTTGTCGTTGGAAATGGCACATCTGATTTCCGCCCGTTATTTTAAAAGGAGCATTCTGTGGCGGATGGCTCTTTGAAGACCGAGCTTCACTATTTTCATAAGGTTGATCTTGGAAGGGGTGGGAGATCATTGTTCTTCTTGAGCATCAAGGAGGTTAATGACGTGTTTGCAGCTCCCTCTCTTATGTGGACTGGGCTTATGGATTTGTACCAACATTTTAGGCGGGAGCGGCACGTTTGAATGGTGCGTCCTAGAATGGCAGAAGTAGACTTATGTGCGGGGCCATTGGATTGGCAGGCTTGGGCCACAATTTGATGACGAGATGGGCAGAAGGCCCAGAAACATTCAAACCGAAATTGGCGGGAGCGAGGAATGGAGGTGGACAACGTGATTACGAGTGGCACATGATCAGAGGTGAAACAAGATAGCTTTGTGAGGCTAGAGTCAGGGAAGGCGGAGTTTCATGCTAAGTTAAAAAGGTATGGTCGATGCGTTCATGAACGGGGGCTTCTCTGTCGTTTGTCATGCAAATTAATCGTGTCACTGTGATGGAAATTAGTGATGTTCTTCTCATGTCGGTGACGAATGAGGTTTAAATCTCCTAGAATTAACTAGGGATTGTGATCGGGAGGGGCGGCATTTCTAGTTCATTTAGGAACACCAATAGATTCTTGCAGAAGTATGATGTGTTGTTTAAGAGAGATCAAATAGGATTTCCTTGCATCTATTGGCATCACCCAGAACACTTACATTTCATGGACACAACGATAAGATCGAGCCATTCATGTAGTACAAACACATTTCATTTTATTTTGCGGAAAGTAGTACAAACACATGACACCAGGACATCTAGAACTTTATAAGAGTCGTTTTTTTGCGGGGATTATAAGAGTCGTTCATAGGAGATTCTACTATTAATTGGAGCTTTATCAAGAAATTGATCAATTTCTTTTTTTTTTGGTCTCG
>NC_041383.1:65897485-65909536 GCF_002162155.2 Triticum dicoccoides
CATTTTTTTGTTAGTAGAGTATTGTTGAAATTAAGTGCCTTCACAGCAGCGCAGGTCACGTAGTGCGTGTGTTTGCAGGAGAGAAAGAGAGGGGTCTGAGTCTGAGTGACCTGCTGACCTCCGCCATGGCCGTCCTCCTGACCCGAAATTAGTTTTCTTTTCCTTGGTCGGTCCCCTGCCGTCCACATCTCTCCCTCCTCACTTCCTCCCCTGCTACTCCCTGAGAAAAACCCTCGCTCCTTCCTTTCCCTCCTCTCCTCTTCCTCGTCGGCAACGCCCGCTGCCATTCGCGGAGGCCCTCGTCGTCGCGCTCGCGCCGCCGACGATTAGGTATGTAATCGCACTGCCTCCTCTGCTCTCCCGCATGCCTTGAGTTGAGGCAACAGAAAGCTCGCCCTTGATTGAATAGTACTCTGTACGTCTTGGCTGGTGAACTTTGGGGCCGGCGAATCCGGATTCAGAGTTGGATATCTCGGATCTATTTTTGAGCGGCTAGGGTTTGGGGGAACTTGATTTTGGGTTGCTCCGTCACGCCGATCTGTATACATGGGCTCAATTTCTTTCTTCTAACGTTATTATAGGCTTTCCTTTAGCAGGACCCGTATGCACCAAAGGAGGATTGGTATCTCTGTTGGTGTTGGTCTCCTTTCGGAAACATGTCGCTGCAGTGGAGAAGTGGGGAAATTTTTGTAGCAGAAAACAGTGAAAACTTTTTTTGAGCAATTTTTTGTGTGGGAAATGCTTTTATAGTGTTATCTTGTTGCTTGAATATTCAATGCATTCATTATTTCGTTATTGAATTAGAGTTTTTATTTCTCTGTTCATTTGGACAGAAAGAAACAGAAGTCGATCGATTCTAGATTTTGCCTGGGTTTCCTCCGATTAATCAGGCAACGGCCTTCTTAATTAATGACACAAGGCGAAGCAGTGAAAGCTATTCTATTTTTAGCCTCCTTTCCCTTTCTGTATTGAGATGGAGCAAAATAGCTAAAAGAATCATATTGGTTGGTGGTTCCAAGTAGCATTTATTTTTGAAGTTTGTACGAATATGACCATAGTGGTAAGTATGTGCTGCCGAGTGAACTTCACCTCGTCAGTATTTCCATTTTTGTTTGCGCCGGAATAACGTATATCTTGACTGATGAACTTCGGGGCAAATCCGGATTCAATCCGCTAAGGTTTGGGGCTGATAAACGCCGGAATACCACCAAGTTGGATATCTAGGATATCCTTTTCTATTTGCTAGGGTTTTGGGCCTTGGAGGAACATGTGCCGTTCCCTTTCGCCCGCTGATTTTGGGTTGCTCCGTCACGCCGATTACTAGGCTTGTAGCCATGGGCGCAGTTTGTTATGTCATTAGTCTTTTAGCAGGACTCCTATTCACCAAAGGATTGGTATCTCCTTTGGGAAACCCTGGTGAACTCGTAGTCACCTTGTTAGAAACTCTGTTGGCATGTTTTATTAACCACACTGCTTTGTGCAAAACATAAGTGCTTTTGATTTAGGCTTTTGTTGAATTATTCTGCCAATTTGAAGGACACTGATAGTTACATCTACGTACAGAATTTGTTCTGGTCCCTTATGCTTTAAGTTCGACTATATTAGTTACTCTGTTTTGTGCCAAAAGTATGTGCTGCTGAGCCAACGTCAGCTCGTTAGTATTTCAGTGTTTTGTTCGTGCCGGAATAGCGTACATCTTAACTGATGAACATTGGGGCAAACCTGGATTCAATCTGCTAGGGTTTGGGGCTGATTAACGCCAGAATATCACGGAGCTGGATATCCAGGATCTTATTTGGGTTGCACCGTCACGCCGATTCGTAGACATGGGCCCAATTTCTTTCTTCTTCCGCTAGCCTTTCTTTTAGCAGGACTCCTAGGCACCAAAGGAGGATTGGTATCTCTGTTGGTCTACTTCGGGAAACATGCCGCCGCAGTGGCAGTGCGGAAGTGGGGAATTTTGTAGCAGCAAACAGTGAAAACTTTTTTGAGCAAAAACATGGGGGAAATACTTTTGTTGTGTTATCCTGGCTTGAATATTCAATGCATTCATTATTTCGTTGTTGAATTAGAGTTTTTATTTCGCTGTTCATTTGGACAGAAACAAACAGAAGCTGATTCTAGGTTTTGCCTGGGTTTCCTCTGATTAATCAGGGAACAACCTTCTTAATTAATGATGCAAGGCAAAGCTTTTGTCTTTGTTTCCTGAAAAATATCAACATTGAAAACTGTTCTATTTTTAGCCTCGTCTCCTTTCTGTATTGAGATGGAGCAAAATAGCAGTAAGAATCATATTGGTTGGTGGTTCCATGTAGCATTTATTTTTGAAGTTTGGACGATTATGACCGTAGTGGTAAGTATGTGCTGCTGAAGGTACGTCAGCTCGTTAGTGTTTCCCTTTTTTGTTTGCGACGGAATAGCGTACATCTTGACTGATGAACTTTGGGGGGCAAATTCAGATTCAATCCACTGGGGTTTGGAGTTGATGAACGTGAGAATACCACCGACTTGGATATCCAGAATATTATTTTTGATCGATCGGCTAGGGTTTGGGGCCTTGGGGGACTTCTGCTGTTCCCTTTCGCCCGCTATTTTGGGTTGCTCCCTCACGCCGCTTACTAGGCTCGTAGCCATGGGCTCAGTTTCTTCTGTCGTTAGTCTTTTAGCAGGACTCCTATGCACCAAAGGATTGGTACCTCCTTTGGCAGGCATGCCGCTGCAGTGTGAACTGGGCTTCAGATGTACAATGCTTTTTCTCTGTTATTGCAAAAAGGGGAAATTTTTTGAGAAAAAAAGTTGTGTTGCCTTTTTAGCCTGAATACTGAATGAGTTCCTTGTTTTGCTATCAAATTATAGTTTTTATTTATCTTTACATTTGGACAGAAAGAAACAGCAGTCGACTCTAGGTTTTGCCCGATTTTCCTCTGATTAATCAGGCAACAACCTTCTTAATTAATGATACAAGGCAAAACTTTTGCCTCTGTTTATTGAAAAATACCAAGAGTATACTGAGAAATATTCTAGTTTAACCTTTAGCTTCCTTTCCTTGTTTTGTATTGAGAAGGAGCCAAATAACAATAAGAATCATATTGTTGGTGGTTGCACATAGCATTTATTTTTTTATGTTTGTACGATTATGAGCATAGTGGGAAGTTGAAAACAAACATTAATGAGACAAATTTTTCTGCAGACAGTACCAAGCTCATGCTCTCCTGCCTGTCACGATGATTTGTGGTAAGTATGAACTTTTGTTTTGTCCGTTTACAAACTCTATCATTTTTTGGTTCACACATGTACAACTGGACACGCTCAATATTTTCCTGGCCTAATTTACATGCTGGCTAAATTCTAAAGAATTTTATTTTCTATGCATCTGCTTATTTGTCATGAGTCATGACTACATAATATTCGTGGAAGTAAATTAAGCGGTTTTGGAGTTGAGGGTGTAAAATGGACTCAGCAGATAGTAAGAGACCAAAACTTCACTGTTCCTTCTATCTAGCAAAAAGAATCAAGAAATGGGCATTATATCATTCAAGAAATACATGATTGAACAATGAAGAATCTGCAGTATAACTGAACTGGGAAAGAAGGTAGAGAGAAATCTGATGTATTAGCAAAAAAAGGGTTCGGCGCCGCTTTATATATAAAGCAACACAGGTGGCGGCCCGGTCGGCGTAGGTGGCGGCTGGGCTCCCTCTCCCCTCGCGCGTTGGAGGCTTGCGCGGGGCGTCTGCTTCGGGCGATGGTGGTGCGCCGGCGGCAGGGCGCGGTGACTAGTGGCTGGTGGCGGGGTCTGCAGGGCGCCCAGCCAGGGCGTGGAGGGCTGTGCGAGAGGCGCCCTCGTGGTGGTGGTGCCGGCTCGCTCTGGCTCGGCCAAATCTTGTCGTCGATGTCGTTGGCGACGCGGGGCTCCCACCGGCGGTGCCTTGGTGCGGATGCTCCCTGGTGGCGCTCTGGTGCAGAGGCTGCTTGGGGTCTGGCGGCCAGGGGCTGGTGCGGTGCGTTGTCCTCGGGTGACTACGGGCAGGCTTCGGGCCAGATTTGGCGCTGGGAGTATGGTGTGCGGTGCAGGGCTAGATGCACAGGGTGCGGCGGGCGTGTGCTGTTGGTGCTGGTCCGGTTTGGCTCCAACGGGGCGGCGTGAGCCCAAAACGATGGCGATGGAGCGGCACGGCTGTCTTGAGTTAGTGTCAGCATGATCCGGGTCGTTGACGGCTGGCTTCCACATGCGGCGCCGATCTGGTATGTGGCGGTGGATGGCATTCTGCGGCGTGCAAGTACAGGGGCCGACCGAGTCCACGATGGTGCTAGCTTGCTCGTTGTGCCTTCTTTGCCTGCGGGTTCGTGACGTCGGTCCGAGTTGGACCCTCATGGCGCTGCTACAACGCCGGGCGGATCAGCGTCGATGGCTACGGATGTGGCCGCATGCGAGATCCCCGCTCGGCGCCAGCCGTGATAGTTACTGGGTTGTGTCCCCCTCAGTCCATCGAGACCGACTGGGGACATAGGTGTGGATACCTCCTACAGTGGAGGTGTCGACCCAGACCCGCTGGCTGATGTCGGGCCAGGAGTAGAAGGAGAGGCCTTCCACTGTTCCTATTGTGAGTGGTGTATTGTGAAGCAGGCGGTTGGCGGTGTCTAGGGTCGTGGATGCCAGGACGTCGGCTCTGGGACGGCGGTCCACATGGTTGGCTCTACGGTGGGCATCATGGCTACGGTGGTGGTTATGTCTCTTGGTCGTTTGGGCGACGAGGGGTGTAACGGCGGGTGACTCGGGCCCCCCTTCGTTATTGGCAGTGGAGACGCCCAGGATTCGGACCTGGATGTTTGTCCTCGTCGCGGATGTCTTGGGTGCCTCATGGTAGCAAGGGTGAGTTGCCGAGCGTAAGCTCCGCGCTTTTGCGCTGATGGCGATGACACCCATGAGTGCCGCTTTCCTCTTGAGGACGTCGTTGTGGTTCTTCTCTCCATGCCAGGGTTCCGGGTGAAAGCCCTTGTTCTTCTTGGACTCGACGGCGACGACGCTTTGTGCCGTTCCCCCTCCTAAGGGCGTTGTCATGGAGCTTATATGTGTTAGGGCATGTCATGGCATAGTTTGCAGGCCTAACTGTGTTATTTCTCAACAACGTAGTCACGTGCATGTATGTTGTCCAGTTATCCTAGGATCTGCTTTGTAAGAGGGTCGCCTCACAACTTTGTATTGTTCGACCCTGTCCTGTGATGTGTGCTTTATATGTAAAGCGGGGCGCGAGCCTATTTCGAGGAACTAATATAAGGCTATGAGGAGACCCTCTTACAAAGCAGATCAAAGGTAAAAAGCAAAAGTACAGGAGCAACCACACCCTACCACAACATGACCTAGACTACTGACAAGAAAAGTAACCGGGCCACCTTGGAAAACCGCTGGACCTCGATGCACCGCTCACACCAAGCTATCGTTGGGGCCCCCTGCCCTCCCACTTTTGAGCGTGCAATGCCACTCCTGCCCGCGGATAGCGAGGACCACGAGTGGTGCCAACAAGGACCCATGCAAAAGATGAGGAGGCAAGCGAGACCGCCTCAAGCTAGAGTCAAAGAAGCTTCAAGATAGGATCCAAAGTTGCCCGTAGATAACGACGTGGCATGACTGGAAGGATCCTAGACTCCACGTCAATGCCTCAAGAGAGTGACGATGCAACACTCGTCGTCGCCGAGACCGAAGAATGGTCAAGGGTTTTCACCTAGAACTCTGGCGCAGGGAGAGGGACCACATGACGCCCTCAAGAGGGACGTGACACCAACGAGCATCGTCATCCCTGGCTTCGGAGTGCAAAGTTTTTGCCCAGAGCCTCTCACCCATGCTACAGGAGGAATCACGAGCACCAACCCACCCTAAGGGTCGACCTGTCACCACCAAAACAGACCTCCAGAGTAGGATCTGGGAGCCACCATAGTCGAAGCACTACCAATACCAAGATCACCCACCGCCACATGACTCGCCGCCTCCAAGAAACCCGCTGAAAGGCAAAGCAAATGGACCACCACCTGGAGTTGCCACCCCGACATCCAAGTAACCCCACTCCCTAGCCTCACAATTGTTTGACATGGATATGCCCGTCAGAGAAGACATACGATGACCCCCTCTGGAGACCCCCACCTGCCAGCAATGAGACCAAGCAAGGCGAAACCGCCTGATGATGGGAACGCACTACCCACAAGAAAAAGACGGCGGCCATGGCCAACCACCCGTTTCAACCGCCCCAGATTTGGGCAGGATCGGTGCGGGTACCTCGGGCAACCCATCCTTGGTCCAAGGTGGGGCGAGGTAGCCGCCGGTGCCCCTGGCCCTAGGTGTGGTGAGGTAGCCGCCGGTGCCCCTGGCCCTAGGTGTGGTGAGGTAGCCACCGGTGCCCCTGGCCGTGACTACATCGCGAGGTGGTCGGCATCCACAACCCCCACGGCTGCGACCCCGAATCGGCCGAAGAGCCCCACCGGCCCCTGTGCCGAGGCAGGCTCCATGTCGATGAGCCCCCGGTCCAAGGCGAGACACAACACTTGCCCTCTTGGTCGCGAGCACCTCTGCCCGAGGCGGCCAACCTTCGAGGTGCGATGGGAAAGCCCCACCAGCGGCAATCTATACTAGGGTTAGGGGGAGAGAGGGCAGATATAAGGGAAGGAGAGTGGGCTGCAAGACCGTCCCGCCACCGCCAACCGGCGCTGGGCCTTTGGCCGGCAAGGACGACCCGCGACGGCGGCGAGGGGATTGGGAACCGCTCGAGTTGCCCCCTGGGGATGACTCCTAGTCAAGAGGAATCTGATGTATTAAGGTATTCCACTAACTGAAGTCACTGATGAAGATGAACATTATTATTTTTCCTTTTGTAGCGGGTGGATCGATTTATAATCTTGCTAAGCTATCAGTTGTCGTTGTCCTTTTTTCTTCTCGAATACGCATACAATTGTGTGTCGTTGTGCATTAGGCGCCAAAGAAGGCACAAAGTACAAGTTACCAACTGCGGAGCTTTAATTGTGCTTAATTTGTTTTTTGGCAAATTACCTTGAAACCACTATTGTAGCCAACCTGTCAAAGGTTTCCTCCTCGAAACACAACGGATAATGTTTGAAGGACAATAAAACAGCTGGAAAAGATACAAAGAGAAGATGAAGAGAAATGTTTAATCAGAATCTACTGGAAAACCAAGTTGTTACTCACTTCTGGGGGTTTGCAGGATTTATGTAGAATCTGGGAAATTGAACCCTGCTGGGAGTGCTCTCTGATCAGTTCAACACATATTTGTTGAAACTGACATGTCACATGTTTAGCCTATGGACTATCTAATGCAGTCTAAACACATGCATTACATTTTGAGTGCTAATGGTCTTTCATGTTGGTAACAGTGGCTAAAAATTATGAGATTGATGCCTTTTGAGTTAATTTTGTTATGTTAGGGTCGCAAGAAAGTGAGCATTGTTCTTTGGTTGTTTGTTAGGCATGTACAATCGTCGATAAGAGGGTCTTATCTTATACCATGCATGTCATTTAGAGAGGACAAAAACATATGATGCAGTAGATTATCTCTTAGTGCCATCTCTAGCAATTAATCTTTGCGTGCTCCTAAATTTGTGGGATGTTTAAAATTAAATTAGAACACCTGTAACTAAGAGATGACATCTTGTAAAATGGATAGAATTGTCTTATCTTCCTTACTAAGAGATCATCTCTTAGCTGGAGAAGACAAGCCTTTTTTTCTCATTTCTCTCTCTTCCAAGTCAGCAATTATCCTAGGTGGCATTGCTAAGATAGCACCATTGTACACTCCCTTATGTAGCAAAAAACGCATGCTGTTCTTCTGTTTTAGAATGTACTCATGAAATTTCTTGATCATAATTTTTTGTTTGTTTGGTACAGGTTGACAAGTCACCTTTTTGGTCTATTGCTTGTTCTCTGTTGTCTGGAAGTAGTATACCTCACTCCATACTACCATGAATCTCCATAATACATGTCTGCAAGAACAGCTATCGGGCTCAAATTCTGCAAGGCCACAAACATTTTGGACCAGCTGTCCAGCTTGTCGCTACAGATATGAGTACTACCATGAAATTTCACAGAAAACTGTCCGCTGCCAAAATTGCTCGAAGGCCTTTGTAGCACATGTTTTAACTGACCAACCTGTTCATTCTGGTCCAGAGCAATCTGTGTGGAAAAATGCAGGAGTATTTTCAGAAATTAGATTGATTCGGAAGTTCAAACCGGGGCAGATCTGGGCTCTCTACAGTGACATAGATAAGTATCCCAATTGCTATGCCTTCATAGAGAAAGTTGAGCTGCAGAATAATGAAGTACAAACAAGATGGCTTGAAGTTTGTCCTGATGGAGAGTTGGAGAAAATATCTATAGAAGATCGAACTGTCGGGTGTGGAACCTATAAGGTTGCCACCACTGATGGTATTATGATTTACACTGACATGAAATCCTTTTCTCATCGTGTAAATGCGATATTCACTGGTAGAAGGAACTCTTATGAAATATATCCTAGGAAAGATGAAGTTTGGGCACTTCTGAAGGGATGGGATATCGGTTGGAGTTCAGATGCTCACAATCAAAAGAAATACAAGTATGAAGTTGTTCAGGTCCTCTCTGATTTCACGACTGGCACTAGCATCACCGTCATGCCGCTTGTCAAGATAAAAGTCTTTGTTAGCTTATTTATGCAGTCTAAAGAGGCTACTCCATATCTGATACGGCAGGATGATACAATATGGTTCTCGCATTGTATCCCATACCGTTTGATGGGTGCAGCTGAAAGTGAAGGCATTCCAGAAGGAGCTCTCGAACTTGATCCTGCTGCGCTTCCCCTTAACTTGGAGCAGCCTCATGTTCGTGTCATTTCAGAAAGCAGGTCGGTAAAGGGCTCGGAGTTTGATGCCGCATATGCTGGTTCATCCAGAGGAAATAAGCCTCGAAAGGAATCTGAAGGGGTTGGGGAGAGGCAGCATGCTACATGCATGAACGCAGGGATCTTTGCAAAGACATCGGTGGTAGAGAACAGATACCATAACACTCCATCTACTGTAGAAGGTATGGATGTTGCTGAAGAATCTGACGACGTGCAAGCGGAAGTATTATGTCCTGAATTTTTTGACTTCGACCAACTTCGAGATGTAAGTCGGTTTAGACGCAACCAGATCTGGGCTGTCTATGATAGTCAATGCTGTATGCCAAGATTTTATGCTCGAATTACAAAGGTAAGAAGGGCCCCAAAGTTTGAGGTACACTTTGTTTTGCTGGAATTTGATCCCAGAAATAAAGCAGAGGTGGCATGGTCACGTGGGGAACTGCCTGTTGCTTGTGGACATTTTAAGCATGGAGCATCACACACAGCTAAAGAAACTAAGATCTTCTCCCAGATCATTTCCTATGAGAAAAGCAGGACAAGAAACTCGTTTGAGGTATATCCTAAGAAAGGTGAAGTTTGGGCCCTTTTCAAGGGATGGGACATTGGCTGGAGTTCGGACGCTAAAAACCACACAGATTTTCAGTATGAAGTTGTTCAGATTGTCTCTGATTTTACGACAAGCACTAGCATCATTGCCATGCCGCTCGTAAAATTAAGAGGCTTTGTTAGCTTATTTACGGGGTTGGAAGAGGCAACCCCGTACGTGATACCTCAGGATAACACACTAAGGTTTTCACATTGTGTCCCTTACCATTGGATGGAGGGGACTGAAAGAGATGGCATTCCAGAAGGAGCTGTTGAACTTGATCCTGACGCGCTTCCCCCTAACTTGGAAGATGCTTTTGCCTCTGTTGTACCTGAAAGCAGTTACACTCATTCTGCTGTACAAGATAGTACTGATGTTTATGAGGAATCTGATGATATTATCCAGGAAGAATATGAATGTGCTGAATCTGAATTCCATGAATTTACAGAAATGAGATCACTTGACAAGCTCAAACCTGGGCAAATCTGGGCTCTCTACAATGATATGGATAAGTTCCCCAATTACTATGCCGGCATAAGGAAAGTCGATCTCAAGAATAATAAAGTACAAGTGAGATGGCTTTATGTCTCTCCTCGGGGAGAGGAGGAGAAAAGATTGGTGAACGAAGATCGCCCTGTTGGCTGTGGAATCTTTACGGTTTCCGGTGAAAATGATGCTATTAAGACTTACACTGGTACACAATCATTTTCTCATCCTGTATGTAGTAGCCCAACTGGTAGAGAGAAAGAATTTGAAATTATTCCTCTTCCTCGTGAGATCTGGGCCGTTTACAAGGACTGGAGGGCTGGATGGACTGCGCACGATTTTAAAAATTGTGACTATGAATTGGTGGAGATATTAACCCATACGGACTCGTCCATACAAGTTAAGCTGTTGAGAAAGGTGGATGGTCACAGGACAGTATTTAGAAGAGAGCCATCTGTGGAAACGATATGTAAGGATGAGTACTTAAAGTTCTCTCACCAGATCCCTCGCTTCCATCTGACAAATGAAAAAGGAGGCAAGCTTCGAGGCTGTTTGGAGCTCGATCCTTTCTCGGTGCCAGAGAGGTTTCTCGGCATTGATTCAGTGTAAGATAACCCTGTTCATGGTGGCTCTTTGGATGGCTCTCTTTTCGGAGGAATTACAAGACTGAAGGTTGTGCGGAAGTTGATCAAACCGTGTTTCATGCTGCCCAGAGTTCTCCATGTCCCAGTGATGTTATGATGTGCTTGTTTACTCTTCCTGCAGCCGGTGCCTCTAAGATCTAGTTAGAGGCCTGAGATTTGTTGCAGCTGCTGTTTTTACTTTTGGTCCGGTTATTGAACTGATACTCTTCCTTCGCTCGTAGTTTAACTAAAACGTGTAGTAGTATGGTTTAAATGTGATGGATTCTGGATGGGATCTGCCTACCCCAACTTGTTTGGGATAAAAGCTTTGTTGTTGTTGTTGTTGTTGTTGTTGTTGTTGTTGTCGGACGCTGGATTTACATTTTATTGTAGTGCGCATCATCATTTCTGTGTGGCTCATTGTGCTTGTGCATGCCATTGACGGTACAAGCCATTTCTGAGATCGCATTTTCTCCAAGTTCTTCAGCAAAGTTTGGGGGACAGCGTTCATGAAATTTAGTAACTTGGTAGAATCTGCGCAACACTGGTACTCATGAGTACGATAAACCTGCTGAGGAAAAATATTATGTGTCAATTCATGGCATTTTTTTCACTCTTTCGTTTTGCCTAGCAGAGAAGGTGTATGCTGTTGTGGACCAGCATCAAACTGAAGTAACGAACCTGCAAATGTTGAATTCCTAGGACTGTGATGTCTTTGCACTTGAAAAAAAAAAGATTTTGTAATTCTCTAGGTTCTGTTTCCCCTTTGGCAGGACATTCCTGAAAGAAGGGCCTGTGTTACATTGCTGTCATGCAGGGCAAGAAAATTAAGCTCAGCAGGCGATCGAGGCATGGATGTGCTTTTCAAACCGACTCTTATTCTCTTCACTTCAGGTGGTATGATGGTGCTTACGGGGTCCAAGAAAGAGATAGCATGGTCCTGCACAGCTATTATTGTCATGGCGGGACAAGGGATCTTGGATCTTTAAATCCGATGACAGCGATGAGTATGTTTCACCAACGGATGCTGCGCCACTGACAAGAACAACGGAGCATGAGGACGGCGTGGGATTGTTGGAGCATCCGGAATTGGTATTTCAGAGGTTCTTTTGGTTTTTTACTTCATCCTAATTTTGCAGAGTCCGGATGTGTGCACATTGTTTTTATATCCTTTTGATGCTTCATTTTGAGTTAATATAATTCACCATTTGTCAGAAAACAACAAATGGAGGAGAAGAAAAGGAGAAACATATGAACTTGCAGAGCTTACAAAACATATGTGGACATTTAATCTTTATGAAGAATGAAAGACTAGCTCATTAAAAAGAGATGCCAAAAAAACTTCTTTCTCTAGATATAATGAGTAGATATGTCACGAGCAATTGAAAAACATGGCGCCCCCCGTTCCAGACATGCATACAAGATGAATGCTTGGTGGTTGGAGCTGGCAATTTGTGTGAGGGAAAGTGGACACTAG
>NC_041383.1:65909985-65968058 GCF_002162155.2 Triticum dicoccoides
AGACTTCGGTTCATCATTGGACTTAGTTCATGTACATACAATATTTGTGTGATTTGAATATCTGAAACATTGGAGGAAACCAAAATTTGGAAAACACACGATACTGGTTCCACATTCGAGCCCGCCTTCCTTTTGCTTGAATGTACTGTAGTAATCAAGGCGCCATAAGGATTTCTTACAGGCAAGAGCCTAAAGGAACTCTAACACAAGCTAAAGTATCAAATTACTTTTTCCTAGTGAGAAAGGGTCGGCCAATGTTTAAGTGGGAGCAGCGCTTCCATATAATCAATGGGATCACACATGGGCCTCTCTACTTGCACAAGCCCTCTCACTTGAGAGTAATACAGACCTGAAAGCTAGTAACATTTTACTGGACCGTGAGATGAACATCAAGATTTGCGACTTTGTTTATGTTCTGGTTTTAAGCTTGAATGTGCGTATGTGACCGAAGCATCACGACCAGGATCGTGGGAAAACATTAGGTGCTTCCAATTAAAATTCTAACTTTCACAAGTATGTTTTGCCGATGGATTCTGAATGCATTCAGATTCTCTTATTTGTTTGACACAAAGCTTGCATATGTGTTCTGTGTAAACTTCAGAACTTCGCATGCTACGGCCTGCGCACAAGCAAGAACAGGACATGCCATGTATAATTATGACTTGCATACATATATGCTTCTAATACATTGCATGATTTTCAATTGCATACATACAACATGCATATTTTTTCCTTCCAAACTACTTTGTTGAAATTCTAGTAGCTTAGCTGGGCTAAGCCTGTTAGCGGAAGGACTCATATTGAGAGATGGCAAAGTAAAATTAGACATCTCCGACAGTTTTTGAGAGGTTGGGCCAGAAATGAGAGTGATATTTACAAACAAGAAAAAGAGCGTCTTACTCAATTAATTGAGGCACTAGACTTAAAAGCTGAAGACACTCTTCTTACGGTTAATGAGCAAAGATCCATGTCCGAGGCTGAGCAAGGTCTACGAGCTCTCTTGAGAGAGGAGGAGCTCAAGTGGGCATTGCGTGCTAAAGTACTTAAGGTTGTCCAAGGGGACGACAATACACAATTCTTCCATATGATTGCAAATGGTAAACATAGGAAGAAGAAAATCATATAGCTTGAACAGAACGAGGGGACAATAGTGGGGCATGAGAATCTGAAAGCGTATATCTCTAATTACTATAAACAACTTTTTGGGCCCCCAAATGCAAGTACGGTGACACTAGATGAATCTGTGATTGATGATATACCTCAATTACACGCATACGAGAATGATATTCTCTTTGCACCGTTTACTGAAAAAGAGGTTCTTGAGGCAATATCACAAATGAAACCGAATAAAGCACCGGGACCAGATGGGTTTCCAGCTGAATTGTATAAAAAATGTTGGCATATTATTAAAGATGATCTTATGCCTATGTTTCACGATTTCTTCAACGGTCATTTAGAGCTATTTCATCTTAACTTCGGTATGATAACGTTGTTGCCAAAGAAAGATGAGGCAGTTTGGATCGAACAATTCAGGCCCATATGTCTGCTTAATGTGAGTTTCAGAATTTTCACAAAGGTTGGAACCAATAGATTGACACAAACTGCTCATTCAGTGATCCAACCAAGTCAGACAACATTCATACCAGGGCGACACATACTGGAAGGGGTGATTGTTTTGCATGAAACACTTCATGAGATCCACTCGAAGAAACTAGATGGGGTTATCTTCAAACTAGATTTTGAGAAGGCGTATGATAAAGTAAAGTGGCCTTTCCTTCAGCAGGCAATGCACATGAAAGGTTTTAGTGAAACCTGGAGGAATCAAGTGGATATCCAAGTCCAGAAGGGTAGTGTCGGAATCAAGGTGAACGGTGATATCGGTCATTATTTTCAGACACATAAGGGGTTGAGACAAGGGGATTCCATGTATCCTCTTTTGTTTAATATAGTGGTAGATATGTTGGCTGTCATTATTGGCAGGGCCAAGCAGCATGGCCATGTAGAGGGGTTAGTTCCTCATCTAGTCGATGGAGGGGTATCTATTCTACAGTATGCTGATGACAGTATCCTATTCATGGAACATGACATGGCTAAGGCACGTAATATGAAACTTATCTTATGTCTCTTCGAACAATTGTCTGGCTTAAAAATTAATTTTCATAAAAGCGAGTTGTTTTGCTTTGGGAAGGCTAAAGACGAGGAAAACACTTATAGACAATTGTTCGGATGTGAATTAGGTGCTTTACCATTCAGTTAATTGGGAATACCGATCCACCACCGTAAGTTATCCAATAAAGAATGTAAGTGTATTGAAGAGCGAATTGAAAAGAAAAATGATGTAGGGTGGAACCCTATGGAGAGATCTTTCACGAATTGGAGGTGGAATCCCCAAGAACAAGATGAACAAAGGAGGAAAAACAAGAGGTGTTGGAGAACGTTGCAGAAAACAAAAATTTTCCTACTCGTTTCACCAAGATCATCTAGGAGTTCATCTAGCAACGAGTGATTAGATGCATCTACATACCTTTGTAGATCGCGAGCGGAAGCGTTCAAAGAACGGGGATGATGTAGTCGAACACGACGTGATTCGAATCACCGGAGATCCTAGCACCGAACGGACGGCACCTCCGCGTTCAACACACGTACGGAACAGCCACGTCTCCTCCTTCTTGATCCAGCAAGGGAGGGAGGAGAGGTTGAGGGAGATGGCACCAGCAGCAGCACGACGGCGTGGTGTTGATGGAGCTGCAGTACTCCGGCAGAGCTTCGCTAAGCGCTATGGAGTTGGAGGAGGTGTTGGGGAGGGAGAAGGAGGCAACCTAAGGCCAAGGACTCAAGGTCTGAAGTCCCTCCTCTCCCCCACTATATATAGGGGTGCCAAGGGGGGTGGCCGGCCCTAGGAGATCCAATCTCCTAGGGGTGCGGTGGCCAAGGGGGGTTTCCCTCCCCCCCAAGGCACCTAGGAGGTGCCTTACCCTCCTAGGACTCTTGCCCCCTTGAACCCTAGGCGCATGGGCCTATGTGGGGCTGGTGCCCTTGGCCCAAGCAGGCCAAGGCGCACCCCCTACAGCCCATGTGGCCCCCGGGGATGGGTGGCCCCACCCGGTGGACCCCCGGGACCCTTCCGGTGGTCCCGGTACAATACCGATAACCCCGAAACTTGTCCCGATGCCCGAAACAGGACTTCCCATATATAAATCTTTACCTCCGGACCATTCCGGAACTCCTCGTGACGTCCGGGATCTCATCCGGGACTCCGAACAACATTCGGGTTACTGCATATACATATCCCTACAACCCTAGCGTAACCGAACCTTAAGTGTGTAGACCCTACGGGTTCGGGAGACAAGCAGACATGACCGAGACGACTCTCCGGTCAATAACCAACAGCGGGATCTGGATACCCATGTTGGCTCCCACATGCTCCACGATGATCTCATCGGATGAACCACGATGTCGAGGATTCTATCAACCCCGTACGCTATTCCCTTTGTCTATCGATATGTTACTTGCCCGAGATT
The DNA here is from genome assembly GCF_002162155.2 of Triticum dicoccoides. Taxonomy (NCBI): domain Eukaryota; kingdom Viridiplantae; phylum Streptophyta; class Magnoliopsida; order Poales; family Poaceae; genus Triticum; species Triticum dicoccoides. The sequence goes on from NC_041383.1 coordinate 65,913,507, forward strand.
CGATCGTCGGTATCCCAATACCTCGTTCAATCTCGTTACCGGCAAGTCACTTTACTCGTACCGTAATGCATGATCCCATGACCAGACACTTGGTCACTCTGAGCTCATTATGATGATGCATTACCGAGTGGGCCCAGTGATATACCTCCGTCATACGGAGTGACAAATCCCAGTCTTGATCCATGTCACCCAACAGACACTTTCGGAGATACCCGTAGTCTACCTTTATAGTCACCCAGTTACGTTGTGACGTTTGGCATACCCAAAGCACTCCTACGGTATCCGGGAGTTACACGATCTCATGGTCTAAGGAAAAGATACTTTGACATTGCAAAACTCTAGCAAACGAACTATACGATCTTGTGCTATGTTTAGGATTGGGTCTCGTCCATCACATCATTCTCCCAATGATGTGATCTCGTTATCAATGACATCCAGTGTCCATAGTCAGGAAACCATGACTATCTGTTGATCAACGAGCTAGTCAACTAGAGGCTCACTAGGGACATGTTGGTGTCTGTTATTCACACATGCATTACGATTTCCGGATAACACAATTATAGCATGAATAAAGACAATTATTATGAACAAGGAAATATAATAATAATGCTTTTATTATTGCCTCTAGGGCATATTTCCAACAGTCTCCCACTTGCACTAGAGTCAATAATCTAGTTACATTGTGATGAATCGAACACCCATGGAATTCTGGTGTTGATCATGTTTTGCTCTAGGGAGAGGTTTAGTCAACGGATCTGCTACATTCAGGTCCGTATGTACTTTACAAATCTCTATGTCTCCATCTTGAACATTTTCACGAATGGAGTTGAAGCGACGCTTGATGTGCCTTGTCTTCTTGTGAAACCTGGGCTCCTTGGCAAGTGCAATAGCTCCAGTGTTGTCACAGAAGAGCTTGATCGGCCCCGACGCATTGGGTATGACTCCTAGGTCGGTGATGAACTCCTTCACCCATATTGCTTCATGTGCTGCCTCCGAGGCTGCCATGTACTCCGCTTCACATGTAGATCCCGCCACGACGCTTTGCTTGCAACTGTACCAGCTTACTGCCCCACCATTCAAAAATATACACGTATCCGGTTTGTGACTTAGAGTCATCCAGATCTGTGTCGAAGCTAGCGTCGACGTAACCCTTTACGACGAGCTCTTCGTCACCTCCATAAACGAGAAACATTTCCTTAGTCCTTTTCAGGTACTTCAGGATATTCTTGACCGCTGTCCAGTGTTCCTTGCCGGGATTACTTTGGTACCTTCCTACCAAACTGACGGCAAGGTTTACATCAGGTCTGGTACACAGCATGGCATACATAATAGAACCTATGGCTGAGGCATAGGGGATGACGCTCATCTCTTCTATATCTTCTGCCGTGGTCGGACATTGAGCTGAGCTCAATTTCATACCTTGCAACACAGGCAAGAACCCCTTCTTGGATTGATCCATATTGAACTTCTTCAATATCTTATCAAGGTATGTGCTTTGTGAAAGACCTATGAGGCGTCTTGATCTATCTCTATAGATTTTGATGCCTAATATATAAGCAGCTTCTCCAAGGTCCTTCATTGAAAAACTTTTATTCAAGTAGGCCTTGATGCTGTCCAAGAGTTCTATATCATTTCCCATCAAAAGTATGTCATCTACATATAATATGAGAAATGCTACAGAGCTCCCACTCACTTTCTTGTAAACGCAGGCTTCTCCATAAGTATGTGTAAATCCAAATGCTTTGATCATCTCATCAAAGCGAATGTTCCAACTCCGAGATGCTTGCACCAGCCCATAAATCGAGCGTTGGAGCTTGCACACTTTGTCAGCATTCTTAGGATCGACAAAACCTTCCGGCTGCATCATATACAATTCTTCCTTAAGGAAACCATTAAGGAATGCCGTTTTGACGTCCATTTGCCATATTTCGTAATCATAGAATGCGGCAATTGCTAACATGATTCGGACGGACTTCAGCTTCGCTACCGGTGAGAAAGTCTCATCGTAGTCAACCCCTTGAACTTGTCGATAACCCTTAGCGACAAGCCGAGCTTTATAGATGGTCACATTACCATCCGCGTCTGTCTTCTTCTTAAAGATCCATTTATTTTCTATGGCTCGCCGTTCAACGGGCAAGTCAGTCAAAGTCCATACTTCGTTCTCATACATGGATCCTATCTCGGATTTCATGGCTTCTAGCCATTTGTCGGAATCTGGTCCCGCCATCGCTTCTTCATAGTTCGAAGGTTCACCGTTGTCTAACAACATGATTTCCAAGACAGGGTTGCCGTACCACTCTGGTGTGGAACGTGTCCTTGTGGACCTTCGAATTTCAGTAGGAGCTTGATCAGAAGTATCTTGATCATTATCATTAACTTCCTCTCTAGTCGGTGCTGGCACCTCAGGAACATTTTCTTGAGTTGCGCCATTTTCCGGTTCAAGAGGCAATACTTCATCAAGCTCTACTTTTCTCCCACTTACTTCTTTCGAGAGAAACTCTTTCTCCAGAAAGGACCCATTCTTGGCAACAAAGATCTTGCCTTCGGATCTGAGGTAGAAGGTGTACCCAATAGTTTCTTTTGGGTACCCTATGAAGACGCATTTTTCCGATTTGGGTTCGAGCTTTTCAGGTTGAAGTTTCTTGACATAAGCATCGCATCCCCAAACTTTTAGAAACGACAGCTTAGGTTTCTTCCCAAACCATAATTCATACGGTGTCGTCTCAAAGGATTTCGACGGAGCCCTATTTAAAGTGAATGCGGCAGTCTCTAAAGCATAGCCCCAAAAAGAAAGCGGTAAATCGGTAAGAGACATCATAGATCGCACCATATCTAACAGAGTGCGATTACGACATTCAGACACACCATTACGCTGAGGTGTTCCAGGCGGCGTGAGTTGTGAAACTATTCCACATTTTCTTAAGTGTGTGCCAAACTCGTGACTCAAGTATTCTCCTCCACGATCTGATCGCAGAAACTTAATTTTCCTGTCACGTTGATTTTCAACCTCACTCTAAAATTCCTTGAACTTTTCAAAGGTTTCAGACTTGTGTTTCATTAAGTAGATATACCCATACCTACTTAAATCATCAGTGAGGGTGAGAACATAACGATAGCCACCGCGAGCCTCAACACTCATTGGACCGCACACATCGGTATGTATGATTTCCAATAAGTCGGTTGCTCGCTCCATTGTTCCTGAGAACGGAGTCTTGGTCATTTTACCCATAAGGCATGGTTCGCACGTGTCAAATGATTCATAATCAAGAGACTCTAAAAGTCCATCAGCATGGAGCTTCTTCATGCGTTTGACACCTATGTGACCAAGGCGGCAGTGCCACAAGTATGTGGGACTATCATTATCAACTTTACTTCTTTTGGTACTCACATTATGAACATGTGTAGCATCACGTTCGAGATTCATAAAGAATAAACCATTCACCATAGGAGCATGACCATAACACATATCTCTCATAAAAATGGAACAACCATTATTCTCAGATTTAAAAGAGTAGCCATCTCGAATTAAACGAGATCCCGATACAATGTTCATGCTCAAAGCTGGCACTAAATAACAATTATTAAGGTTTAAAACTAATCCCGAAGGGAGATGCAGAGGTAGCGTGCCGACAGCGATCACATTGACCTTGGAACCATTCCCGACGCGCATCGTCACCTCGTCCTTTGCCAGTTTCCGCTTATTCCGCAGCCCCTGCTTTGAGTTACAAATGTGAGCAACTGCACCGGTATCAAATACCCAGGAGCCACTACGGGCACTAGTAAGGTACACATCAATTACATGTATATCACATATACCTTTGGTTTTGCCGGCCTTCTTATCCGCTAAGTACTTAGGGCAGTTCCGCTTCCAGTGACCGCTTCCCTTGCAATAAAAGCACTCAGTCTCGGGCTTGGGTCCATTCTTTGGCTTCTTCCCGGCAGCTTGCTTGCCGGGCGCGGCAACCTCCTTGCCGTCCTTCTTGAAGCTCTTTTTACCCTTGCCTTTCTTGAACTTAGTGGTTTTATTGATCATCAACACTTGATGTTCCTTCCTGGCTTCTACCTCCGCTGATTTCAGCATAGCAAATACTTCAGGAATGGTCTTTTCCATCCCCTGCATATTGAAGTTCATCACAAAGCTCTTGTAGCTTGGTGGAAGCGACTGGAGGATTCTGTCAATGACCGCATCATCCGGGAGATTAACTCCCAGCTGAGTCAAGCGGTTATGCAACCCAGACATAGTGAGTATGTGCTCACTGACAGAACTGTTTTCCTCCATCTTACAGCTGAAGAATTTGTCGGAGACTTCATATCTCTCGACCCGGGCATGAGCTTGGAAAACCATTTTCAGCTCTTCGAACATCTCATATGCTCCATGTCTCTCAAAACGCTTTTGGAGCCCCGGCTCTAGGCTGTAAAGCATGCCGCACTGAACGAGGGAGTAGTCATCGGAACGTGCCTGCCAAGCGTTCATAACGTCTTGTTCCGCAGGGAGAACGGGTGCGTCACCAAGCGGTGCTTGTAGGACATAATCTTTCTTGGCAGCTATGAGGATGATCCTCAGGTTCCGGACCCAGTCCGTATAGTTGCTGCCATCGTCTTTCAGCTTAGTTTTCTCTAGGAATGCGTTGAAGTTGAGGACTACGTTGGCCATTTGATCTACAAGACATATTGCAAAGATTTTAGACTAAGTTCATGATAATTAAGTTCAACTAATCAAATTATTAGTGAACTCCCACTTAGATTAGACATCCCTCCAGTCATCTAAGTATTACATGATCCGAGTTAACTAGACCGTGTCCGATCATCACGTGAGACGGACTAGTCAACATCGGTGAACATCTTCATGTTGATCGTATCTTCTATACGACTCATGCTCGACCTTTCGGTCTTCTGTGTTCCGAGGCCATGTCTGTACATGCTAGGCTCGTCAAGTCAACCTAAGTGTTTGCATGTGTAAATCTGTCTTACACCCGTTGTATGTGAACGTCTGAATAAAACACCCGATCATCACGTGGTGTTTTGAAACAGCGAACTGTCGCAATGGTGCACAGTTAGGGGGAACACTTCTTGAATTTATTGTGAGGGATCATCTTATTTACTACCGTCGTTCTAAGTAAACAAGATGCAAAACATGATAAACATCACATGCAATCAAATAATAAACGTGACATGATATGGCCATTTTCACATAGCTCCTTTGATCTCCATCTTGGGGCTCCGTGATCATCTTGTCACCGGCTTGACACCATGATCTCCATCATCATGATCTCCATCATCGTGTCTCCATGAAGTTGCTCGCCAACTATTACTTCTACTACTATGGCTAACGCGTTTAGCAATAAAGTAAAGTAATTTACATGGCGTTTCTCGATGACACGCAGGTCATTAAAAGAATAAAGACAACTCCTATGGCTCCTGCCGGTTGTCATACTCATCGACATGCAAGTCGTGAATCCTATTACAATAGCATGAACATCTCATACATCACATATAGATCATTCATCATTCATCACAACTTTCGCCATATCATATCACAAACCACTTGCTGCAAAAACAAGTTAGACGTCCTCTAATTGTTGTTGCAAGTTTTACGTGGCTGAATTAGGGTTCTAGCAAGAACGTTTTCTTACCTACGTTAAAGCCACAACGTGATTTGTCAACTTCTATTTACCCTTCATAAGGACCCTGTTCATCGATTCCGCTCCAACTAAAGTAGGAGAGACAGACACCCGCCAGCCACCTTATGCAACTAGTGCATGTTAGTCGGTGGAACCGGTCTCACGTAAGCGTACGTGTAAGGTTGGTCCGGGCCGCTTCATCCCACAATACCGCTGAAGCAAGAAAGGACTAGTAACGGCAAGAAAGTTGACAAATCTACGCCCACAACAAATTGTGTTCTACTCGCGCAAGAAGAACTACGCATAGACCTAGCTCATGATGCCACTGTTGGGGAACGTTGCAGAAAACAAAATTTTCCTACTCGTTTCACCAAGATCATCTAGGAGTTCATCTAGCAACGAGTCATTGGATGCATCTACGTACCTTGTAGATCGCGAGCGGAAGCGTTCAAAGAACGGGGATGATGTAGTCGACCACGACGTGATTCGAATCACCGGAGATCCTAGCACCGAACGGACGGCACCTCCGCGTTCAACACACGTACGGAAATAGCCACGTCTCCTCCTTCTTGATCCAGCAAGGGAGGGAGGAGAGGTTGAGGGAGATGGCACCAGCAGCAGCACGACGGCGTGGTGTTGATGGAGCTGCAGTACTCCGGCAGAGCTTCGCTAAGCACTATGGAGGTGGAGGAGGTGTTGGGGAGGGAGAAGGAGGCAACCAAAGGCCAAGGACTCAAGGTGTGAAGTCCCTCCTCTCCCCCACTATATATAGGGGTGCCAAGGGGGGGTGGCCGGCCCTAGGAGATCCAATCTCCTAGGGGGTGCGGCGGCCTAGGGGGGTTTCCCTCCCCCCCAAGGCACCTAGGAGGTGCCTTACCCTCCTAGGACTCTTGCCCCCTTGAACCCTAGGCGCATGGGCCTATGTGGGGGTTGGTGCCCTTGGCCCATTAGGCCAAGGCGCACCCCCTTGCAGCCCATGTGGCCCCCGGGGATGGGTGGCCCCACCCGGTGGGCCCCCGGGACCCCTCCGGTGGTCCCGGTACAATACCGATAACCCCGAAACTTGTCCCGATGCCCGAAACAGGACTTCCCATATATAAATCTTTACCTCCGGACCATTCCGGAACTCCTCGTGACGTCCGGGATCTCATCCGGGACTCCGAACAACATTCGGGTTACTGCATATACATATCCCTACAACCCTAGCGTAACCGAACCTTAAGTGTGTAGACCCTACGGGTTCGGGAGACAAGCAGACATGACCGAGACGACTCTCCGGTCAATAACCAACAGCGGGATCTGGATACCCATGTTGGCTCCCACATGCTCCACGATGATCTCATCGGATGAACCACGATGTCGAGGATTCAATCAACCCCGTACGCTATTCCCTTTGTCTATCGATATGTTATTTGCCCGAGATTCGATCGTCGGTATCCCAATACCTCGTTCAATCTCGTTACCGGCAAGTCACTTTACTCGTACCGTAATGCATGATCCCGTGACCAGACACTTGGTCACTCTGAGCTCATTATGATGATGCATTACCGAGTGGGCCCAGTGATACCTCTCCGTCATACGGAGTGACAAATCCCAGTCTTGATCCATGTCACCCAACAGACACTTTCGGAGATACCCGTAGTCTACCTTTATAGTCACCCAGTTACGTTGTGACGTTTGGCATACCCAAAGCACTCCTACGGTATCCGGGAGTTACACGATCTCATGGTCTAAGGAAAAGATACTTTGACATTGCAAAACTCTAGCAAACGAACTATACGATCTTGTGCTATGTTTAGGATTGGGTCTCGTCCATCACATCATTCTCCCAATGATGTGATCTCGTTATCAATGACATCCAGTGTCCATAGTCAGGAAACCATGACTATCTGTTGATCAACGAGCTAGTCAACTAGAGGCTCACTAGGGACATGTTGGTGTCTGTTATTCACACATGCATTACGATTTCCGGATAACACAATTATAGCATGAATAAAGACAATTATTATGAACAAGGAAATATAATAATAATGCTTTTATTATTGCCTCTAGGGCATATTTCCAACAAGAGGAACACTCAAGAACAAGTCAAATCACACATCCACTAGACAATCAAACACATAAGATCCACAAGGTACATGAACAACAAAGGGAAATAAGATACATGGTAGAGTTCATCCCAAATCCTATGAAGGAGATGAGGGCTTGATGATCCTATGATTGGGATCCTTCCCCAAGAAGGAGGTCTTGATGTTTGGTCACTCCAAGAGGAGGTCTTGATCTCCTAGTGGAGTGGATCCATGGAGCAAAGCTCACAAATGTGTATCAACTACTTTGCTTCCCCTAACAAATGGTCTAGGTACGGAATATATAGTCTTGGGGACGAAGTGGAGGAAGAGGGGCTCGAAATGGAGATCACAGCCGCCCATCCCGATGAGCCCGTGCGCACGGGGTAAGTTGAGCCCGTGGGCACGGTACAGGCCCGTGCGCACGGGGTGCTCCAGCGCCCGCTCCCTGAGTAGTCCGTGCGCACGGGGTCTCGGAGGCTCGTGGGCACGGGGTCGCCTGGGAGGTGCAGTGTTGATCCTGTTGCACTCCTTCTTCCTCCTTGTGGCCTTGTGGTCCTTCTCCAACTCCTTTGGGGTGTCCCTCACCAGCTTGTGGTCGTCGGTCTTCGTACCTAAGGACACATAGAGCACTTTGGTGAGGTAGCAAGCAAGTCCAATGGATATTCATGATGTTCTCAAAGAAGAGCGGGTTCACCTTAGTTCCAATGGTGTATGTTCGAGGTCTCGTCATATGTCCTCTTGGGGTATGGAGAGTAGTCGGAGTGTACATGGGGATGATCGTGGGATGCTCCGCATCATCTCCCTCCCCCCCTTGTGAAAGATACGCCCTCGGATTGTGATCCTCATCACCATGGAAACGGTTGTCGTAGAGGGACTTGTAGTTGGACGAAGTTGAAGACATGGCGCAATCCAAGTAGTCCAAGGTGTCACCGGAGTGATAGACATGCAAAAAGAGCAAACACAAGCAACACTCGGAAATACAATGGTTAGTGCACACAAAGTGTCCATCATGTAAGAATGGGTCCGTGCGACAAGATTGGTTGTGACAAAGCGCATGAAGCTTATCAAGATGATGTAGAATGAGATGCATAGCATTCATGGGAGGACATGCAATCATTGTGCACACAAATGTGTTATGAATATGATCAATGCAACCACGGTGCAAAATGATGTCATAGTGAGACAGTTTATCAATAGCATGAATATGGCAATGGATGCTCAACATGTGTATGTTATCATGCAATTGATGGTGGACAATATGATCATGATGTATGAATATGCCATCAAGGTAGATCACAAAAAATTTGCTAAGGAAATGCACAAGCTCATATATCATAGATGACATGGAAATAGATGCAACAAGACAAGCATAATGTGAGTCAATCCATGCATGGTGTGCAAACTTGTGGTGAGTATGATATGTCCATCGATCATGACATGTATAAGCACAATCAACAAATATGGAGGTGTTGGTGTACCAAAGCTCGATGTCGAGGCATGAGTGGAGTTCCGAAGGTGCATCCAATAAGTGCGAGCGCTCCTCAATGTGAAGGTCCATGTAGCCAATCTCCAATGTCGCTCCTCCGTTCACGCGATGTATCATGTAGACAACAATAAGGAAACAACAATGAAAGAGTGACACATCCAATATGCGTATTTGAGGATGGCTCAAAGAGAAGGAGTTCACCTCAAGAAAGTTCCCAAAGATGTTGGAGTCGTACATCATGTATGCCTTCACATAACCAATATGTCGCCTAACGGCACCGCCTTGTGAGTCCTTCAAAATGAAAGAACATGATAAACACTTGGAAAAACAAATGAGGTTAGCGGAAATGCAAAACCTATCATTCAAGTGGTAAGATACCCAACAAGTGTATGCATCAAGCTCATCATAAGAAGGTACAAGGGAGCATTTCATAGTGTGGAGGCATATGATGCAAGAATAACCAAATACAAGAGGCTCAAGGAAAGAAGTATGCATCACAAGTAAGGTGTCAAAGTCTCCATGATCAATAAGCATAGCAAGTTGGCAATCAATACAAGGTGATATGAGAGATGCAACTAGTGGATACAAGAGACAATGATCAAGATATATCGTGTGAGAGGCATGAGCATATATGTCATCAACCCAAGAAAGCAAGTAATAGTGGAACATGGGTGATGCAACATAGCAAGCAATCATAGCAATCAAGTCAAGCAAGCTAGTAGTGCAAAGATGCAACATACTAGGAGGAATCATGGCAAGCATGTCATTGGTGCAAATAGTGTGCATGAATAATTCACATGTCATAGCACAAGCATGAAAGCAAGATATGAGTAGAATGGCATGAATGTATTGGCGAGAGGCCATATGTAGGTAGCAATGGGGCATCATGACTCTCCCAACACAACAAGCATCAATAGCATGGGGCACATGATAAACATGGCAATAGCAACAAGGATCTCCACCAAGCATGCAAATACACATAGAAGTAGCATAATGATGAAACATGGGTAGATGCAAGCAAGGGTCACAATTGCATGGCAAAGGCATAGAAGCAAGCATAGCATGCAAAGTGAACACGGTAAAATGAGCATAATGTGAGAAGTGGTAAATGGCCCATAGCCGTGTGAGAGCCAAGTAAAGGAGTTGTGTGTAGTCCTTGCGTGAAGGGGGCGGTGGTAAGGACAGTCCATTGGATCCCAAAGCGTCATTGCTCTCAAGAGCTCGTTTCGTCAACTCATGGGATTGAGAAGTTGACGAGAAGACATGAGTACCTACACAAAACAAAGACAAAGGAAAAATTGTGTGTGCGTGGTAGATGTACACATCATCCATCATGATGCATACGTGCTTGTGTTGGTTAGCACCAAATATCCAATGCTCAAATAAATGAGATGCGTGATATAGAAACATGTCATCCATCATGATAGGTTTGTTGTTATGTATAGCATAATGGAGACTCAAGTTGTTTAATGCATCACGAGCAATATTTAGAGCATTGTTATTCATGGAATGCATATGGTGCAAGCAATCACGGAAATCATGCAAAGTATGGAATGCATCAAGATCTCCTAATATGTATGAGGAAGCTAGGGGGTCTCCTCATGAGCATTAATGGAAACATCACATGGAGAATATTGACAACAGCCAAAACAATGCATATTTGGAACAATGTGATCATGGCATGACATAGTAGATGAATTGCGCAAATCATGTAAAGGAAGCATGGCAATATCATCAAAAGAGAAGCAAAAGCCAATGACCATCATCTCGTCATCTATGCCATCAGTGCAAATGGGATTTATTTTAATGGGGCATGCATAGGTACTATGTTGAGATTGAAATGATGCAATATGGGAGATCTCACTCATAGCATATGACAAGTTCAATGGATTGTCAAACATGACGTGACCAATAGAATTTTCACATGATATCCTATGAAGCATAGCATCACAACTAGGTAACTCAACATGGTCATCATCGTATTCATCATAAATAGGTAAGTCATGACATGAAGAAGTTTCACTAGCATGAAGCATGGAAATAGGTGGGTCAACATCATGGGAGCAATCGATGTCAAGAGAGTCCACTAGTGGGACAAGAGAAGCACCATCACCTATGTTACCTTTGGAGCGTCGCTCGTGTGTTGTAGGTGAGGTGTTGAAGATCGTCTCGTTGTCATCTTCATCTTGATGGAACCATGTGGGGGGGTGCATCATATTCCACCATGGCCATCGTCATGTCCAAAGGGAGGACGAAGTCGTCGAGGATCAGCGCGTCATCATATATGGGACCTAGCACCAAATGAGAAGACACAATAGAGGTAGAGGTTAAGTTGTTAGAAACCGAAATGGCCTCATATGCCTCATCAACTATCTCACTCTCTCTATGTGGCGGTGGCTCACTCACTCCCTCAAGGTAGGTGCACTCAATGTCGCATATGGTGGAGGCACTCAAATCACTCAAGTGGTGGTGGTGGTGTTGGCTCTCCTCACATGGGAATTGGGGCGGCTCATCATATATGGGGCTAGTGGTGAAGTCACGCTCACTCTCAATATGGTGGCAAAAGTCACTCAAGTCATCATACGTCGCCGTGGTCGAAGGGAGAATCCCATGCTCAACCATCTCGTAGTCGTCGTCGTGGATGAAGGCCGAAGATGGCACATCATCACTCTCGTCATGGATGAAGGCCGAAGATGGCACGTCATCACTCTCGTCATGAATGAAGGCCGAAGATGCCTTGATAGCACTTGGCGAAGATGCCAAAGTGGTTGGTGTAGCCGTAGCGCCATCTTGGTGGTGGTCGTCTCTCGGTCTTCTTTTGTGCTCTTGAAGCTTGGACTTGGCGTGAAGTAGGGCTTGTTGGGACTTGTGCACTTGCGCTTGTGGAGCATCTTCATGTTGATGATGTCGTTGTCGTGATTGAGCTCGTAGTAGATGTCGTTCGTCATCGTCGTGCACATGTTGCTTGGAGGTGACTTGCCCTTCATGACGATGTTGATCACGAACATGATGGTGGTCGCCATGTAGATGTGGACGAGGACGATTTGCACTTGCATCGTGGCCGCGCTCCGAAGACTTGTGGCTTGAATGTCGCCGCCTTGAAGATGACGAAGGGGAAGAAGACTTGATCAAGGTTCTAATCTCCTCCATCCTTGCATCTTGCTCCTCTTTATGTGCGGAAAGCTTCTTGTCGATGTAGTCCCTTTTCCTTGCTTCGGAGTGACGAATGTGGATGGAGATGTTCTCGATGTGCTCTCGCAATCTTGATTGTGCGTCTTGCATTTGTCGTTGTAGATCGAAGATGGACGCTTTGGTAATGTAGTTGTTCAAGCCGTTGTTGTTGTCGTAGACCGGAAAGGAAATGTCTTGCCTATCCATCACAAGACTCGAGCAAAGGTGAGTAGGAAATGAGATAAACAATACCAAGCTACCTTTTCCCAAAGTTGATGATGTATCTTGTATCACTCAATGTGAAATGAAAGAATAGTGGAATTGGTACCGGACTTGTTCACTCACACCTACAAGTAAAGGCTTATGGTAGAGCTCGGTGAGGATAGTGGCACACAAATTTGATGCAAAATGTTAGCAAGAGTCAATAATGTTGGAAAAGATTCACAAATTCGCAAGTGAAACAAGTAGACCAATAGCAAATGTGGTACATGGAAACACACACACACAGATAGATAAATGGGGTCGTGCAACCAAGGAATGAGCACAAAATGTGGAGTCCACGGAAAACGCTCGTGTTGCACAACTCAAGAGAGACGCTAGCACGATTGCTCAATAGGCGGATACGACACTTGTGCACAACCTATAAGATGCAAAATGGATAAACTTCTATCCCAAGTATGCTATGTATGTATGGTTCCCGGTGTTTCTCTCAAGATGATCCAAGATGATGATATGACAATCTTACGTGCAATGGGGTATGATGCTATGGCACTTGCTCACGAGCTCTTTGCTCTCTTTTTGCTTAAAAGCTTTATTTTCTTTTTCTTTTTTTTCTATGGCCACTTTTGCACAATGCATAAACCAAGATAGCAATTGTGTATATGCGGGAACGATATTGTGACACAATGGATGATATGATACCAATATGATATGGTATGTATGGAATAGAATGGTGGATCACTAATGTGCACAAGTAACGTTGCCGGCAATACTCAAATGGCTAGTCTCGATAGGCAAGTAACGCAAAATGGGATAGGGGTTAACAATGCAATTGCAAGGGGAATATACAATGGTGTCGTCGAGGTTACCGTCCTTTGCGATGATGAGTGGCGGTGTTCTTGATGTAGATACCAAGATGATGTAGACCCGTCCCTAAGTAGCCGAAACACCTTAGGAAACGGTAAAAAACCGCAAACTCAAAATCTCAAATGACAAATGTCAAATGGTGGAAGTGGAAATGGCAATGTGGAAGTGGTGGTGGTTTGTGAAGAAGCAATTGTCCCTAAGTAGCCGAAACACCTTAGAAGACTCAAATCACTACTCAAGCAACCACTAATGCTAAGGGGATCAAGATGGGTTAGGTTGCGAAAGTCGATGGTGGTGTAGCAGATGATATGGTGGGGGGCCTAGGCAATCTTGCCAAAATGCCGAAATTTTGATGGAGTCAAATGGTGTGGGAACCTATCTAGGTGGATGGGGTATGTCAATAGCTACTCAACGAGCTAAAGAACACGAAAATCGGACTCCGGATGTGGAAGTTACGGGCAAAACGGTGAACTGCACGCGGCTGCTGTAGGGGGGGGCCGTGCGCACGGGGTCTAGGGCCTGTGGGCACGGGGTCCCGTGCGCACGGTACAAGCCCGTGGGCACGGGGTGTCCAGAGACTTTTCCGGGGGCCGTGCGCACGGGGTCTGGGGTCCGTGGGCACGGGGTGGGCGGAAATTTCACGATTTTGGGGCGGAAATTGAAGATTTCTAGGGCAAAATTGGGGAGATTTTGGGGATGGATGGTGGGGAAAAGATGGGGGAAAGCTAGATCAACTTGAAACCAAGCAAATCCATGGATCAAATCCAACAAAATCTCATCAAACCAACAAATCACAAAAAAAATTGGGGCTATTTTTGGTGGGGATTTTTTGATTTAGGACGAAATCACACAAAACTAGGCTAGAAAACAAAGAGGGGCTCCAATTTCGTGAGAAACCATGGCTCATGATACCATATGATGTAGGGTGGAACCCTATGGAGAGATCTTTCACGAATTGGAGGTAGAATCCCCAAGAACAAGATGAACAAAGGAGGGAAAACAAGAGGAACACTCAAGAACAAGTCAAATCACACATCCACTAGACAATCAAACACATAAGATCCACAAGGTACATGAACAACAAAGGGAAATAAGATACATGATAGAGTTCATTCCAAATCCTATGAAGGAGATGAGGGCTTGATGATCCTATGATTGGGATCCTTCCCCAAGAAGGAGGTCTTGATGTTTGGTCACTCCAAGAGAAGGTCTTGATCTCCAAGTGGAGTGGATCCATGGAGAAAAGCTCACAAATGTGTATCAACTACTTTGCTTCCCCTAACAAATGGTCTAGGTACGGAATATATAGTCTTGGGGACGAAGTGGAGGAAGAGGGGCTCGGAATGGAGATCACAGCCGCCCATCCTGATGAGCCCTTGCACACGGGGTAAGTTGGGCCCGTGCGCACGGGGTCCCGTGGGCACGGTACAGGCCCGTGCGCACGGGGTGCTCCAGCGCCCGCCAAGGTAGTTAGAATCCCGACTCGACTACTAGAATCCTACGACTTCACGACCCTACGGAAGCATGTCGATCCAAATCCCACTATGAATCTGGATTAGGTAGAATCCATGTTGAGTCGCGATCCAAATCATAGAATCCTGTACAAAACTGTACAATCCAGACTATGCTATGGACTATGTCCGATTCTTCTAATTTTTCTAAGCCTTTTATCTAGTTGTAGCAGAATAGTATGCCATCCTGCAAACCCCTTTTCATATACCTCATGGACCTTTATTCCCCTCCCAAGCCCAAACGCCCAGCCGCTGACACCTTTGATCCAGCTCTCAGAAACCCTAGATCAAAATTGAGGATCAAGCTTGTCAACAAATGGAATTGGCGTGAAAAGGAGGATGCTTCAATATTGATCGGAGAAGGAGAGCAAGACCCTTAAAGGTTTAGCACTGCAGGTCAGATAGACAAGTGATCGACTATTCACGCACTCTAAAAAGAACCTAAGTAAATTTCGTGCATTGAAGGTTTACATGTTCTATATATTTCCCTCTCATACATGTTCCATACATGGGAGCTAGATGGTAGGTTAGCCATAAAAAGAAGTGGAATACAACTAGCATTGATGTGTATGTTCTTCGCTCCATATTTATTGCTAAAACTCTATAGAACCCATATAAATTTCTTGTGTGCATATAAAATATCTTATCTGAGTAAATCTAGTAGAATCCTCGATTCCACGACTCAATCTTACGACTCGATTCTATCTGAGGAAAATCTATCCGACTCCGAATCCCGACTCTGACTACCTTGGCGCCCGCTCCCTGAGTAGTCCGTGCGCACTGGGTCTCGGAGGCCCGTGGGCACGGGGTCTCCTGGGAGGTGCAGTGTTGATCCTGTTGCACTCCTTCCTCCTTGTGGCCTTGTGGTCCTTCTCCAACTCCTTTGGGGTGTCCCTCACCAGCTTGTGGTCATCGGTCTTCGTACCTAAGGACACATAGAGCACTTTGGTGAGGTAGCAAGCAAGTCCAATGGATATTCATGATGTTCTCGAAGAAGAGCGGGTTCACCTTAGTTCCAATGGTGTATGTTCGAGGTCTCGTCATATGTCCTCTTGGGGTATGGAGAGTAGTCGGAGTGTACATAGGGATGACCGTGGGATGCTCTGCATCAAAAAACTTAGCTGCTGGAAGGGCAAGCTTATGTCATATGGAGGTCGGCTAGTCCTGATTAACTCGATACTGACTAGTATGCCGGTGTTTCTACTTTCGTTCTTCAAAATTCCGAAAGGGGTTCAGAAGCGACTTGATTTCTTTAGATCTCATTTCTTCTAGCAGTCTGATGAGGCCAAAAGGAAATACCGTCTCGCGCGATGGGATATCTTTTGCCAACCTAAAGACCAAGGGGGTCTTGGTATTGAGAACTTAGAAATTAAGAACAAAAGTCTTATGAGCAAATGGCTTTACAGGCTAGAGACAGAGCCGGAGGGTATGCGGTCACAAATCCTGCGCAATAATTATTTACAATCAAAAACACTAGCCCAGGTTACCATGAGACCGACTGACCCGCCATTCTGGAAGGGACTTATGAGAACGAAGGACTTGTTCTTCCGTAGGGTCAAATTATTGGTTGGCAATGGGATGTCAACAAGATTTTGGGAGGATACGTGGTTAGGAGAGACGCCCCTGGCCGTCCAATATCCCACCCTTTATAATATTGTGCAACACAAGGAGGATTACATAGGCACAGTCTTTCAAACAATTCCCTTGAACATTCAGTTCAGACGTGTGTTAGTTGGTGAGAGATGGACTGCCTGGATGCATTTGGTTTGGAGACTGATAGAGGTTCAACTCTCCGACCAGCCAGATTCCACACAATGGAAGCTAACTAAGAATGGGATTTTTACGGTGAAATCATTCTATATGGATTTGATTAATTCTGGTCCAATCTCAAGATCGTTGCACATCTGGAGGGTTAAGGTTCCTTTGCGCATTAAAATCTTTATGTGGTTCGTCCACAAGCGAGTGATACTCACAAAAGACAACTTAATCAAAAGGCGATGGATAGGAAGTTCGCGGTGCTGTTTTTGTAATCATGACGAAACAATACAACACTTATTTCTTGAATGCCCACTTGCCAAGTTACTTTGAAGAACGATTCATATAGCTTTCAACATTAATCCTCCAGTCGATATTGCGTCGTTGTTTGGGACGTGGTTAGCTGGGTTGAATGGACTACTGCGGCTCGTATTCGGATTGGACTATATGCGCTATTATGGGCTATATGGAACTGCAGAAATGATATGATTTTTAACAGACAACACACTTTAACTTTCTTGCAGGTCATCTTCAGAGATACAGCTTGGATCCGTACGTGGTCCTTACTCACTCCTATGGACTCCAGGGAGCCTTTGGTTACTAGGTGCAACCAATGGAAGCTGGTAGCACGGGTTATATTCAACCGGTTCGGATGGCGCTCGCATAACAGGATAAGAGTCTAGGGAGCTTATCCTTCATATTACCGTATCGGTTGCCTTTGTCAGCATATAATTTTCCTTTTTTACTTTGCTTTGCTCCACTTGCGAGCTGTAAGACTATTATGACTACTGTTTCGGTACTTCTGGATTTTAATAAGATGGCTGCATGCATCGTCATGATGCAGAGGCCGGGGGCATATGCCTCCATTTCCAAAAAAAAGCTGCATTAGATTGTTCATGTCCTGCTCCTGTCCTTTTCGATGCATTAATCTCAGCTCCCAGCAAGTCAGCACGTATGGTCACAGTCCATAATTAAATCCCAGCGTCGAGCATACAATCTTTGCATCTGCGGATACTCAAGCATGTTCAGTAGCCTGACAAACTACACCATGAATAAGTTGTTCTGGTCTGCAGTGTATGTCTATAAAAGAAAGATTGAAGCGGTCCCTCCCGCGTGTGAGGGTTTTGCGTGAGTGGCGATCCCGAGGTGACGTTGTCCTGTATGAAAAACGCATTTCGCTTCGCCGTGTTGGCATGGCTGCATATGATCTGGCAAACTTGTATGAAACTGGACAGATGCTGGACTGCCCGGAGACTACAATGTCGTGGCCTGCAGCACCACCCCTGTTGCGTCATTTGCGATCAGGAACCAGAGACGATGCAACACCTACTTGCTGTTAAACATCATGTCACGTTTATTATGTGACATATGCGCCATGTTTATCTTAGGTAGTTAGAGATAGAGATTGTTTTAATTCTCTCTTATCTTTCTATCTCTTCTCCCTATTGTATCTCTCGATCGTTAGCTCACGATCGCATCCTGTAACGTCACGAGACGCCTCTCGCCATATATCAATATATAACATGCGGCTCTCCCTGTATGGAGAGGAGGAATGCTTCCACAACTTTTCACATGGTAATCAGAGCAATCTTCTTCCACCTCGTCTAGCTATCCTCCTCCTTCCCAAACTCGACTATGTCGACCTCCACCGCTGTAGTTTCCTCCAGCCTCAACAACAATGTCTCAGAACCTCTCACCAGATCGAACTATGTTCTCTGGCGTGCTCAAGCCCGCTCCCAGATCATGGGGGCCGGTCTCTTTGGATACCTTGACAAAACCATCGCCGCACCAGAGAAAACCCTAGTCAGCAAAACCTCCGAGGGCAAAGATCAGGTCGTTCCTAACCCTACTTATGCTCCTTGGTTGATCCAGGATCAACAAATCATCGCCTATCTACTCCGCAATCTCTCCAAGGAGGTGCTAGTTTAGGTTGCCTCCCTAGATACATCTCATGCAATCTGGACAGCCCTTGCCAATATGTTTTCTGCCCAGTCCCGCTCCAAAGCAAACCACGTTCGCATCTCTCTCACCACCGCCCAGAAAGGAACCCAATCTGCCGCCACATACTTTGGTCACATGCGAGGCCTTGCCGATGAACTAGCTGCAGCCGGCAAACCTATCAAAGAAAATGAACTCGTCTCTCACATCATCTCTAGCTTGGACATGGATTACCAACCAATCATCTCCGCCCTTGATGTTCTCCCTGATGATGTTTCTGTAGATGAACTCTTCAGCATGGTTGCTACCTTCGATCAGAGGGTGGAGATGTTCCAGGGCACGGGCGCCGGCGCCTTCAAGTCGTCGGCCAACGCTGCATCGCGCGGCCGTGGAGGTGGCCCGCCCAAAGGCTACCGCGGCAACGGAGGCGGCGGCGGCTCCCGTCATGATTCTGGACATGGCGGCGGCGGCTACTACCCCAACAACGGTGGCGGCGGAGGCCACTACGGCGACAACGGCAACCACTACGGAGGTGGTGGTGGCGGCCACTACTCCAACAACAGCGGCGGCAGCGGCTCCAACTACAACAACCATCACCAGGGAGGAGGCCGACCCTTCTACAACAACAATAGGGGCAGCCAAAACCACTACAACAACAACTTTCGTGGGTATGATGAATATGAGGGCAAGTGTCAAATTTGTAAGAAAACTAATCACATAGCAAAAGAATGCAAGTGGCAATATGCTGAAGATAACTCACGAAAGAAGAAAATTGCTGCTGCGGCAAACACAAGCTATGGTGTAGATTCAAATTGGTATGTTGATTATGTAGCCACCGACCACATCACTCATGAGCTAGAGAAGGTCACCATGCATGAAAGATACAACGGGCATGATCAAGTCCATAATGCTGATGGTTCAGGTATTGAGATAAGCAATATTGGTTATTCCATTATTCATTCCCCGCATAGAGATATACATCTTAACAATATTCATCATTGTCCTAGTTCATTGAAAAACCTTCTCTCTGTACATCATATTGCTCTTGACAATCATGTTTTTCTAGAGTTTCACCCATTCTTTTTCTTGATCAAGGATCAGGTCATGAAGCAAATCCTTTATCGAGGTAGATGCGTGGATGGACTCTACCCTTTGATTCCCAAAGTTAGCAGATTTAATAGACAAGTGTGTAGTGCCATTAGACTCTCTATAGAGAGATGGCATGTCGGTTTGGGCCATCCTTCTTTTTCTATTGTCAAGCAAATTCTTAGCAAAAATAATCTCTCAGTTGTTGGAGAGCATAACTCTGAAACAGTGTGTGATTCTTGCCAAAGAGCTAAAAGTCATCAGTTGACATATCCTGTCTCAACTAGTGTGTCTACTAAACCTTTACAACTCATATTCTCTGATGTATGGGGTCCTGCTCCTCTTTCTGTTGGTAGACATGCTTATTATGTCAGCTTCATCGATGACTTTAGCAAATATACGTGGATATACCTTCTTAAGAAAAGATGTGATGTGTTCCAAGTTTTCCAAAACTTTCAAGCACTTGTTGAAAGACAATTTAATAGCAAAATTCTTGCCGTTCAATCCGACTGGGGTGGTGAGTACGAAAAACTCAACTCCTTTTTTCAAAGGTTGGGAATATCTCACCATGTCTCCTGCCCCCACACTCACCAGCAAAATGGCTCGGCAGAGCGCAAACACAGACACATTGTTGAGGTAGGGCTTGATTTGCTTGCCGTTGTGTCCATGCCACTAAAGTTTTGGGATGAAGCCTTTCTCACAGTTGTGCATCTTATTAATATTCTACCCAGCCATGTCATCAAAAATGTAACTCCCACTGAGCGTCTTTTGCATGTCAAACCAGATTACGCACCACTTCATGTATTTGGGTGTGCATGTTGGCCCAACCTCCGTCCATACAACAATCATAAACTCATGTTTCGTTCGAAACAGTGTGTTTTTCTTGGCCATAGTCCACAACATAAAGGAGTTAAGTGCTTAGATGTCTCTACCGGTCGAGTGTATATCTCCCGGGATGTTATGTTTGACGAAACCCAGTTTCCCTTTGCCACACTCCATCCCAATGTCGGTGCCCTTCTTCGCAAAGAAATTCTTCTTTTGCCCTCGAATCTCTCCAATGGTGCAAATGGGGAAGAAAATAATTGTGATGATCAATATTTGCCTAACCCTCCTAACTTTATACATGAGCTTTGTGTTTCAGCAATAAACAGTGAAAGAAACAATGCAAATGGTGTTCAAACTGGTGCTACAGTGCAGCATTTTATGTGCACGGAATCCCCTGGAGGATCCTCCTCGGGATTGCCCCCCTCTGCCATGCAATCTGCCTCGGGATCCATCCAGGCGCCCGCTGTCGACGTCCCGCCTGCAACGCCCAGCTGGGCCACTGCCTGGCTTCCCCGCCTCTCCACGCGCGACCAGCTGGGCCACCGCCTGGCTTCCCCGCCTCTCCATGCGCGTGCCGGCCCAGCCAACCTGAGGGCTCCACGTGTCGCCCCCCCTACGCCTGGGCCCTCCACTCCTGCGGTCTCCCCCGATCGTGAGACAGCCGCGCCAGATCGCGATGTGGGCCTGGTCGCCCCACCTCGTCCCGAGGCGTCTTCAGGATCGGGAGCCGTTAGCGCGCCAGGATCTCCCTCAGGATCTGCTGCGGCTGATCCTCCTCAGGTGCCCGGATCTTCTGTGGCTCCCTCTCCTGGAGTCCGTTCTACACGAACCAGGTTGCAACAGGGAGTTATTAACAGAATTAGTTACAAAAATATTTCCAAGTATGGTCTCACGTGTTTGACAGGGGAATCCAGTGAATCAAAGTCGCTCACTGCTGCTCTTGGGGACACTAGATGGAAACAAGCAATGGAGGAAGAAATACCTGCGTTGCAACGTAACAAGACATGGCATTTAGTTCCTCATCGTCAAGGTATAAATCTTATTGATTGCAAATGGGTCTATCGAGTTAAGAGAAAATCCGATGGCACTATTGACCGCTACAAAGCCCACTTAGTTGCAAAGGGGTTCAAGCAACGGTATGGTATTGACTATGAGGACACGTTTAGTCCAGTTGTCAAAGCAGCAACTATTTGTCTTGTGCTCTCTATTGTTGTTTCCAGGGGATGGAGTCTTCGCCAGCTAGACGTACAGAACGCGTTTCTTCATGGTATTCTGGAAGAAGAGGTGTACATGAAACAACCTCCTGGGTTTGCAGATCCAAATGCACCTTTCCATGTTTGTAAGCTTGACAAGGCTCTGTATGGACTCAAGCAAGCCCCCAGAGCTTGGTATTCTCGGTTGAGTATGAAGTTGCCAGCACTTGGGTTTGTTCCATCAAAGTCTGACACTTCTCTGTTTATTTACAACAAGTTTCAAACTGCCATCTTTGTTCTCATTTATGTTGATGATATAATTGTGACTAGCTCGTCCAATGAAGCAATTACAGCCTTACTCAGTGATCTTCGGTCAGAATTTGCTCTCAAAGATTTGGGAGACTTACATTATTTCCTAGGCATTGAAGTTAAGAAAACTGATCATGGCATTCATCTTTCTCAAGGCAAATATGTCATTGACTTGTTCAGCAGAGTTGGCATGCAGGATTGTAAACCATCACCGACTCCTTTGTCGAGTTCAGAAACACTATCTCTCACAGAGGGGACACTCCTGAATCAGGATGACAGCACCAGTTACAGAAGTATAGTTGGTGCGCTTCAATACTTAACACTTACTCGTCCTAACATCTCATTTGCAGTCAACAAGGTTTGCCAGTTCTTGCATGCACCTACCACAGCTCACTGGACAACAGCAAAACACATCTTGCGGTATGTCAAGAACACTGTCAGTATGAGCCTTTCCATCAACCGATCATCTTCCATGGGCATCAGTGCCTTCTCTGATGCGGATTGGGCTGGCTGCTTGGATGATAGAAGGTCCACTGGGGGATTTGCAATCTTTCATGGCCCAAACTTAGTCTCTTGGTGTGCAAAGAAACAAGCCACTGTCTCCAGGTCTAGCATTGAAGCAGAATACAAAGCACTGGCAAACGCTACAGCTGAAGTCATTTGGATCCAAGCAATACTGAAAGAGTTGGGAGTATTAAGAACTCCAACACCTTGTCTTTGGTGTGATAACCTTGGAGCAACTTATTTGTCTGCTAATCCAGTTTTCCATGCCAGGACCAAACACATCGAGATAGATTTTTACTTTGTCAGGGAACGAGTTGCCAACAAAGAATTAGAGATCAGGTTCATTTCTTCCAAGGACCAAATTGCAGATGGGTTTACAAAGGCGCTACCAACTAGAAGCTTTGAAGTTTTTCGGCGTAATCTCAACCTAGTTCGGTTTTGATTATGGGGGAGTGTTAAACATCATGGCACGTTTATTATGTGACATATGCGCCATGTTTATCTTAGGTAGTTAGAGATAGAGTTTGTTTTAATTCTCTCTTATCTTTCTATCTCTTCTCCCTATTGTATCTCTCGATCGTTAGCTCACGATCGCATCCTGTAACGTCACGAGACGCCTCTCGCCATATATCAATATATAACATGCGGCTCTCCCTGTATGGAGAGGAGGAACGCTTCCACAACTTTTCACACTTGCCACATGCCCCTTCTCAAGGCAAGTGTGGCATGATATGCTTGCCTGGCTGAGGATGACGTGCAGGCCACCTGACCGGGACGTACGCTTCCATCTCCGACTGGTGGCATGCTGCCAAGGCGGTAACCCCCAAGCCACTTCGCAAGGGGCTGGCATCCGCAACGCTTGTGTCTTCGAAGGGGATCAGCAATCAGTCCACCAACTAACAGAGCACATCAAAGCAGAGGCCGCATTATGGGCTCGGGCTTCAAGCCTTCGATTGGTGATCCCCAGCACCTGGGATGTACACTAAGATCATTGTAACATAACCTGCAAATCACCTCCTAGGAGGCATGTAAACTGCTCCCCCACTTTTCGATGAAAAGAAACGCAAAGTCTTTGCGTTTTCTCCAAAAACTTGTATGAATCTATGGGAAGTTCCAGCGTGCTATCACCATTTTTTTCTTCTTCTTAAAAGCTTCGTACAGCTCTATCATAAGGCCTTTTCGCTTTACTCATGGCCACAGTTCTTCCTGGTATATATGTGCACTTGTGCAGGTGAGGAATTAAGGACTCTAAACACCCAAGGCAAGGCAGCACAACTAAAAACACGATCAATAGCTCTCAGGAAAAAACCCACTAAATTTTCCATTTGCACGATCCATTTGTCTAAAATGAATGCAGGACCATTAACTCATTGCCAAAACCACTGCAAAATGTATGATCTCAAAATATTGCAGGATTGTCAACTCATTGCAATAAACCCTACAGTGAAATGCGAAGCACACCAGAAATCACATCTCAGAGATGAAATGCAAGGACCTACAAATTGTTCAGCCATTGGAAGCAACACCATAAGCAGTTCTGAATCCAGAACGGAGCATGTTTTGCAAGCAGAAGAAACGAAAGAGTTTTCTCAACCTATATCTATCTATCTATGCAAAAGTAGGCGTCCAGTTCTGCTGTCGTCGAGGCGGCGAAACTTGTGGACGGGTGTACTTTCAGGGCTCCTGCTCCGATCTTTCTCTACTCCGCGTTGACATCTGGGTGTCGCAGCCCATTGTAGGCTGAATTAGCAGAAATTATGAGCCAATTAGGCGGCAGACCAACAATCAATAACAACATCAAGAAGAAAAAAACACTGAAACAATATAATGTGCAAGGAACTAAAGATTTTATGCACTATTGTAAGATACTACCTGAATTTTATTCACAGGTTAGAAAATAAGTATCTTCTCTGCAAAGGTAAAATGAGATGACTGAACTTGATTTGGCTTTTCAGCTACCATAATCTATACTATGAAATCGATGAACTGGATTATCTGAATCAAGGGCAGAAATGTGCAACTAGCTTTGATAAATTAACATGGCATCTACTATTTTCATCCAACTACTTTTACCTTTCTCCAAGTCATAACAAAACGAATCATAATATCCTTTTTCCAAGCACGATCAGATTAGAAAATAAAAAGAATAACAAGACCAAGATTGCAGCTCATGTACAAAACCTGAATAAAGCTCAGGTGCAGAAACGAGATTTATTTAGTATTGCTGGCTAAACCTGAGGTGCAATTTCAAGTTCCATAATGATTTATGTCCCCAATAACATTCATATTTTACTTATCTACAAGATTACAGCAGTTGCAGACAATTCCCAACACCTAGCAGTTTCAGACTTCAACAGATTCAGTTAACTATTTTTCAGACTACAACAATTTCAGTGAACTGTTTTAACACCTAACAGTTTCAGACTTCAACAGATTCAGACTAGAGCAATTTCAGTAACAGCTTCAGTAAGACAAGTAAGACAAGTAGATTCAGACTAGAACAATTTCGGTTTTCAGTTAGGAGATACAGTACATGGAGAGAGGCTCTGACTCACCAGGGGTCTCGGCCCGGATGAGGACAATCTCGAGGGTCTCGCCATAGCCGCCGTCGGGCAGGTCGACGACGAGCGGGGTCAGCCTCCCGTAGCGACCCGCTCGGACGCACATGGCGATGTTCCGGTAGTACACGCCGGCGCCGACGAGGAACCGCAGGTCGTTCCTCAGGCGAAACGCGGACCTCCCCCGGAACCAGAACTGGCGCCAGGCTTCGTGCTCGGGGTCGTCGGGGAAGTGCCCGTTGTCGAGCGCTCGCACGAACCGGATCAGCCGTGCCGGCTCCAGGTGGATGACCCCGAGAAGGTATCCGTATGGGGGATTCTGCAGTTGAATCACGAAGATGGTTATGTTCAGGAGATCAAGAACTGCTCCAAATCAAATTTCGCAAGAACAGAATGAACTATACGTCTACGGTTCAAGAGGAATTCGCTGAATCGCCGAAAGCAATTCACGAAGATGAGGTATCAAGAAGCGGGTCGGTCATGGCCAACTCACCGGAGGCGGGGCAGGAAGGGCAGGCATGTCCTCTCTGGCGGGGATGGGCTCGACGACCCAGTACATCATGGAGCTGACGCTGTTGTCGACGCTGACGCCGGCGTTCCAGCGGAGGAACCTGCCGTTGGCGCGGAGGTAGCGGCCGCCGACGTTGCGGAGCAGGACGACGTCGTCCCCGAAGCCCGAATCCACGGCTTGCCACATGAAGGCCTCCACGCCCGGCTGGTCGTAGTCGCGCAGCTCCGCGCGGAGGCCCCGGTGGCCGAGCCTCGCCGGCGTGGCCGTGGCGGCGAGGTAGCGGCCGTAGGCGGCGCTGTGGAGGAGCAGACGCGGGCCGCCGAAGTAGTCGCAGCCGACAGCATCGTCGTCTCCGCCGTTGTAGATGTGCACCGCCCACGCCGCGTTCAGGGATCCGTGGACCTGGTTGAGGGTGACGCTCTCCCCGTCGTCGGCGGCGTGGAGGTAGGTGCGGTGCACTAGGCTCCGCAGCCGCACGTGGTGCCCGTCCTGGAAGCGGTCCATCGTCGCCGGCGCTGGAGATCAGAGGCGCGCGGTGGCGGTGGAGGGAGGGCGAGGGATTCTTGGTTTGCTGGGCACTCCGGCGAGGAAAGCTGTTGGTTGCGGTGGTTAGGCGGAGGTATTTCAAAGGTGCCGCCGTCCCGGGCTTCGAGTGCGAGGTGGGCTTCCGGGCCCAGCCCACATTACCGAGCGCCGTCTGTCTCTCTATTCCTCCTCCTCCCGCGAGGAGCCCCTTTCCTATTTTGTGGTGGTGTGCTCGTGTTTTTTCTTTAACATGAAAGTTTTTTATTTAATGGATTCACACTTGACCTGGAAATAACATCTCTATCAGGGCAAAGACCTGTGTCTGAAGAAAGACACCTAACAACTACTTCCTCCGTCCCATAATGTAAGACGTTTTTCGACACTAGTGTCGAAAAACGTCTTACATTATGGAACGGAGGGACTAGATGCCTATTATGAATTTTGAGAGCTAGCTTTGCCTGATGGTGTGCCTTCACATTTAAAAACCTGTTGACATGAGCTATCCTGCTACAATGGAAAGTCTGGGATTCCTGAATAGCTCTAAGTGTGGGTCTGATGCTTCAATGACCTGTATCCTTAAAGATGGAATTTGCCTTTGACACCAAGACAGAGCAGTCTGAATAGAAGCGTGGTTCCTGAATATGAAGTACTTCAGCAAGCACGGTAGCAAGATGCAAGCCGAACACTTCAACGAAGGGGAGAGGACGTTGGTAGAGACAAAGCAGAGACATGCAATTGTTGACAATGCTGATTGTCTCCAGTTTGGATGATGATGCCAACGCCCGCCAGAGATGATTGGACATCGTCATCATTTTTCCAGGCCGCATCACAGAAGATGGCATTACCTGCAGGTCGAAAAATATCTTATTGTGGCACAATCAGCTGGTTAATTTGCAGAGCAAATGGAGCGTTGTTTCTGTGGAGTCGTGATATCTTCGAGCTTAGAGCCCTGCATAATAGCATTAGCTACAGGGAACACTTGTGATGGTTTGCAAAATTTTCTACCAAATAGAGCATGATTTCTTGCCCTTCAAAATACACCACAAAAAAGTGTATAAACTAGTGATATTGATATGTGGATGAGCATAAGTGAGCAAAGCCTAAATTATTTAAGGAATTGAATGATGATAATTGGCGATGACCTCCGTTCTGATGAACCATGGAGAGGAGAACCAAGCAGCTTTAAAGAAAGGGCATGGAAAAAACATGTGCATTTCATCCTCTAAAGTACCACATCTAGCACACTCTTCCACAATGTGTTTCGAGAACTTACTTGCTCGTTTACCAGTGGGAAGAGTTCGACGAAGAAGCTTCCAAGCAAAAGTTTGAACTCTTGGCACAATCTGTTTTTCTTTCCATATCTGATTAAGAAGATCAAAAATCTATTGGAGAACTGTTTCGTTCTCTGGTTAGCTGGAGCAAGATTATTGAAACAATATTTGTAGTCACTTTTTGAAGAGCAATCACTTGCAGGAGTTAGTTTCCGAACAAGAGCATCCTGCCCCAAAGAATTAATAATAGGAGTTTGCAAAATAGTATTGGCTCTTTTTTGTTAGTCTGGTGTCTCTTAAGGGCATCTCCAAAGCGGACCATGGTGTGCTCCAGCCCTGTTTAGACATCCAACGCGGATTTCTATCGCTCCGCCGCCCGGTCCGGACGCACTTTTTCCCGCAAAGTCAAAACAAATTTGGGGGCTCTACAGTACTTCAGATAGCAGCCACGTAGGACTTCGACACCTTCGACCCACCCAAAATCCCTCCCGGACCCCGCACGTCCATTATCCCATATGTCTCTGCAACCATTTCCTCTCTTGCCTCCGCCGCCGCTTCACCACCCTGGACACCCCGCCACGCCCTTGCCGGAACTCGACAACTCCGTCTCCTCCGGCGCTACACCCGAGCTCCAGGCCGCTTCTCCTCCGCAATTGTTCCATGCCTCTCCTCCGTCCGCTGCATAGGTACCATCCACCCCTACGGTAGTCACCATGCCCAACAGTTGTTTAGTGAAATGCTTGTGCTAATTTTTTTGTCCCTTCTTTGAAGCAACTGATTCGGATATGGAGTACATATACCAGCACTTTGTTGAGTCGTCCGACAAGGAGGACTACATGGATGAGACGGTGATAATGCGGGTGGTCCTTGCAGACGCGGAGCGTGCGAAAGAGCATGTTCTCAATTTCAAGGGATCAGCCAAGACCCATCGAGTGCTCAACCGCTACGGGGCACGTGACCATTTTGACGCTGATGGACGACTACCTTGCCCCTGATGCCCTATTCGCTAACAATTCTTGCCGCCGCTTACAGATGCGAAATAATGTTTTTGATCGTCTTTACCATGGCGTCCGTTCCTTTGATGACTACTTTACCTTCCAGCCCTCGACACGGCAGCGTCCACAATTGATTTTTGCATGTCCCTCTAGTGGAGGTAGCCAATGTGGTGGCCTTGGCGTTGGAGCCCCAACTCCCGTGGATTCCGCAAGGGTTACCCCTTAATATATATATGAGTATTTTGTTTGGGAATGGGTTATCTCTTAATTAATTAGTTGCTCTCGCTACATATGCGTCGATAATTTTTATTTTTTTGAGAAACCTATACGCCGAATAAGATCTGCCTTATTTATTTATTTTTTGAGAAAGTTCCCCACTGTTATATTCAACTGACAACGTTTTGTGCCATACAAATGAACTCTGGGGATCTAAAAGCCACACATGGCACCCCAAGGTAAGGGAAACTGAAGCTTTAGCTAAATTATGAGCCTCCCAATTGTGCCAGGAATTAAGGACACTAAACACACAAGGCAGCACAACTAAAAGCACAATCAATACCTCTGAGGAAAAACCCACTAAATTTTCCATTGTACGCAAAATGCATAGGTCTAAAAATGAATGCAGGGCTATCAACTCATTGTCAAAACCACTGCATTTTCCAGTGATGCAGAATGCATGATCTACAAATATCGCAGAATCCTCGACTCATTGCAATAACCCCTACAGTGAACTGCTTCGTCTATGAAGCACACCAGAAATCACATCTCAGAATTACAAAATTGTTCAGCCATTGGACGCAACACTCTCAGCAGTTCTGAAGCTAGCAGAAGAAACAGAGAGTTTTCTGAACCTATATCTATCTATCCATAGGCAAAAGTAGGCGCCCCGTTCTGCTGTCGTCGAGGCAGCAGCACTTGTGGACATGTGAACATCCAGACCCACGCTCTGATAATTCTCAACTCCGCGTTGACATCTGGGTGTCGCCGCTCATTGTAGGCTGAATTAGCAGAAATGATGAGCCAATTAGGCAGCAGACCAACAATTAATAACAAGACCAAGAAGGAAAAAAGAGTTGAAACAATATAATGTGCAAGGAACTAAAGATTTTATGTACTATTGTAAGATACTAGCTGAATTGTATTCACAGGTTAGAGAATTAGTATCTTCTCTGCAAAGGTGAAATGAGATGACTGAACTCGATTTGGCTTCTTAGCTTCCATAAGTTTATTTGAATTATCTGAATCAAGGACAGAAATGTGCAACTAGTTTGATCCAACTACTTTTACCTTTCTACAGGACAACAATAGTTTCGTAACAAAACGAATCATAATATCCCTTTTCCAAGCATGGTCAGGTTAGCACTCGACGAAGCAAGAGCCCAAATATCATGTTCATGCAGCAAAAATAGATTCAAGAACAACAGTACATTTCTGAACAATTTAAATCTCAAAGTCTTGCAAATAAAAAGAATAACAAGACCAAGGTTGCAGCTCGTGTACAAAACCTGAATAGAGCTCATGTGCAGAAACGAGATTTATTTAATATTGTTGGAACCTGAATTTCGTGAGTAAAATGGGCTAAATCAAACGGTTATCACCATCTTCTCTGTTAAGGCTGAAAGGAGGTGAATCAACTGATTTGGGGTTTCAATTTCAGATCAACTTGTGCAAGATTTCAACAGTTGCAGATACCTAACAGTTTCAGACTTCAACAGATTCAGTTAACTGTTGTCAGACTAGAACAATTTCAGTAACCTTTTTGTCAGACTGTAACAGCTTCAGTAAGACAAGTAGATTAGCACCCCCACTAAAGTAAACCCAAATAAGCATCTGCACCAAAATCTGAACAAAGACTATCATCAAATTTGTATGAACCTGTGGGAAGTTCCAGTGTGCTATCATCATTTTTTAAAAGCTTTATACAATTCTATCGTAAGGCCTTTTCGCTTTACTCATGGCCTCATTTCTTCCTGGTACATGCAGGCCGGAAATTAAGAACTTTAAACACACAAGGAAGTATAAGTAAAAAAACACTATCCATAGCTATCAGGAAAAATACTATCAAGGCAGAACAACTAAAAACACTAAAATTTTCCTTTTGTACACGAAATACATAGTCTAAAAAATGAATGCAGGACCATTAGCTCATTGTCAAAGCGACAAAGCCACTGCATTTTCCAATGACGCTGAATGCATAATCTAAAAATGTTGCAAGATCATCTACGAAGCATACCAGAAATATCATCTCAGAGATGAATGTCGAAAGAGCGACACTGCAACGACCTACAAAATTGTTCAGCCATTGGGCACAACACTCAGCAGTTCTGAATCCAGAACGGAGCAAGTTCAGCTACCAGAAGAAACAGAGAGAGTTTTTGAACATAGATCTATCTAACTATATAGGCAGAAATAAGCATCCAGTTCTGCTGTCGTCGAGGCGGCGAAACTTGTGGAAGGTGAAGTTTCATGACTCCCGCTTCTATCTTTCTCTACTCCGCGTCGACATCCGGGTGTCGCAGCTCATTGTATGCTGAATTAGCAGAAATTATGAACCAATTAGGCAGCAGACCAACAATCAACAACAATATCAAGATGGAAAAAACTGAAACAATATAATGTGCAAGGAACTAGAGATTTTATGCACTATTGTAAGATACTACCTGAATTTTATTCACAGGTTAGAAAATGAGTATCTTCTCTGCAAAGGTAAAATGAGATGACTGAACTTGATTTGGCTTTTCAGCTACCATAATCTATACTATGAAATCGATGAACTGGATTATCTGAATCAAGGGCAGAAATGTGCAACTAGCTTTGATAAATTAACATGGCATCTACTATTTTCATCCAACTACTTTTACCTTTCTCCAAGTCATAACAAAACGAATCATAATATCCTTTTTCCAAGCACGATCAGATTAGAAAATAAAAAGAATAACAAGACCAAGATTGCCGCTCATGTACAAAACCTGAATAAAGCTCATGTGCAGAAACGAGATTTATTTAGTATTGTTGGAACCTGAGTTTTGTTCACTGGTTATTCAATGCGAGTAAAATTGGCTAAATCAAACGAGTCAACTGAGTTGGTGTTTCAAGTTCGATAATGATTTATTCCCCCAATAACATATCATATTTTACTTACCAACAAGATTACAGCAGTTGCAGACAATTCCCAACAGATATCAACAGATTCAGTTAACTATTTTTCAGACTACAACAATTTCAGCGAACTGTTTTAACACCTAACAGTTTCAGACTTCAACAGATTCAGACTAGAGCAATTTCAGTAAGACAAGTAGATTAACACCCCACTAAATTAAACCCCAAAATATCATGGTCATGCAGCAAATAGCATCTATCTGCACCAAAATCTGAACAAAATTCAACCAAAGACCATCAGTTTTCAGTTCTTGTCACCATTAGCAGATACTTGGGAAGTTGGGGCATGGAGAGAGGCTCTCACCAGGGGTGTCGGCCATGAAGACGACAATCTCGAGGGTCTCGCCATAGCCGCCGTCGGGCAGGTTGACAACGAGCGGGGTCAGCCTCCCGTGGCGGCCCGCTCGGACGCACATGGTGATGTTCAGGTAGTACACGCCGGCGCCGACGAGTAACCCCAGGTCGTCCCTCAGGCGAAACGCGGACCTCCCCCTGAACCAGAACTGCTGCCAGCCTTCGGCCTCGGGGTAGTGCCCGTCGTCTTGCGCCCGCACGAACCGGATCAGCCGTCCCGGCTCCGGGTAGATGACCCCGAGGAGGTATATCAAGAGCTGCAGTCGAATCACATTTGGCAACAACATAATTGAACTACGGTTCAAGAAGAATTCGCTCAATCGCCGGAAGCAATTCAAGAAGCAGGTCGGTCATGGCGAACTCACCGGAGGCGGGTCAGGAAGGAAGGGCATGTTCCAGCGGTCTCTGGCGGGGATGGGCTCGACAACCCAGTACATCATGGAGCTGGCGCTGGCCTCGTCGTCGACGCTGACGCCGGAGGAGTTCCAGGGGAGGTACCTGCCGTTGGCGCGGAGGTAGCGGCCGCCGACGTTGCGGAGCAGGACGACGTCGTCCGCGAAGCCCGACCCCACGGCCCGCCACATGACGGCCTCCACGCCCGGCTGGTCGTAGTCGCGCAGCTCCGCGCGGAGGCCGCGGTGGCCGAGCCTCGCCGGCGTGGCCGTGGCGGCGAGGTAGCGGCCGCAGGCGGCGCTGTGGAGGAGCAGGTACGGGCCGTCGTCGCCGTTGTAGATGTGCACCGCCCACGCCGCGTTCATGGAGGCGCGGAGCTGGCTGAGGGTGACGCTCTCCCCGTCGTCGGCGGCGTGGAGGTAGGTGCGCTGCACGCGGCTCCGCAGCCGCACGTGGTGCCTGTCGTGGAACCGGTCCATCGGTCGCCGGCGCTGGAGGGCGGAGGCAGTGGGCTGCTGCGCGGTGGAGGGAGGGCGAGGGTTTGTCGGGGACTCCGGCGAGGAAAGCTGTTGGTTGGGGCGGTTACGCTGGGCGCCAAGGCGGAGGTATTTCAAGGTGCCGCCGTGGCGCCGTCCCGGCCTTTGGGTGCGAGGTGGGCTTGCAGGCCGTTTCCTTGGCCCAGCCCACACTATCGAGCTCCACCTCTGTTGACACGAGTCCCATGGAGGAAGGTCCATACGCAAAAAAGTAGCGGGGTAGAGAGACAGTGTCTCAGATTGATGTATCTTTTCAATTTAATGTTCTTTGCTCCGTTAAGCATAAAGTCATGCCGTGTATGTGCTTACCTATTCCACATACATATTGATTGGTCGGTGTCGCCTTCGGTGGTCGCCTTTAGCTCCGATAATATGTCGAAGAGGCCGTGGATATACATGATGAGTGTGTTTTTATTCTAGAATGGTGTCTAGTTGACATTTTCATGGCGTGGACCCATGGAGGCGGTAATGCAAGGATAAGAGTCTATCGTCATTTGTGTTTGTGTGCTAGTCGTTGCCACTAATGTTGTTGTGGAGCCAGGGGAATTAGAGTACGACGGATCTTCATCTCTAGCTTGGGTAAGCTGTTGTTTCGGTGGTTTATCCCATCTGCCTCTTCTCAATGGAGTTAAATGCCAAGGAAGCAATTGTGCATGTTATACCATGGAAGGCTTTTTGCTTCTTCAATCTTCAATTGACGCCGTCCTTGATGTGAGTTTTTGCAACCGCTTGTTTTAGGTTAAGACCCGACTCAAGTGCTACTGCTACATTTGCGTTCAATGGTGTTCCCATAGCATGTGATGTCAATATGTGTTGATGCCTTATGATGTTTAGGTATATTGCATAAAATTCAAAAAAAAATCAAAGGCCTTTTAGCAAAGCTCTATGATGTCCATATATATATCATCATTGTATGTGTATATTGTTGTTACCCCATCTTTGAGGAGAATGCTTGGTGGGTTCATAGAAAAATGATGGTCCCTCCCCTATTTTTCGCACCTCAACTATGGGGACCGCATTTTATTACCTAAAGTCAGTGAGGCAATGTAAAGATGTAGCCACAACCACTGGTTTCGACCGTTATGCCTGACGTGATGTAGACTAGCCCCACAGACCTTCATCCGTGCACACTCGGGAAGGACTTCCCAGCTGGTCACACATCCTCAAATTACCCCAGGCCAACCTGGAGGTTCTTTGGAGATGAGGTTCCAGAAAAAGTTGCACCTTATTGATATGAAGTAATCTATCATTCCTACTAAGTTAGGATGTCACAGCTGATAACATTCGGCAATTTAGGCCAATCACATTGATCAATGTGACTTTTAAGCTTGTGGCTAAGGGGTTTGCCACTCGCCCGTCCTCGGTAGCCCACCAGGTCATTCACCCTAACCATACTACCTTCACATGTCATTGAAGCACCCTTGATGGAATGGTAGTTGTCGGTGTCAAAACCGGTGGATCTCGGGTAGGGGGTCCCAAGCAGTGCGTCTTAGGATCAATGGTAACAGGAGCAAGGGACACAATGTTTACCCAGGTTCGGGCCCTCTCGATGGAGGTAAAACCCTACTCCTGCTTGATTAATATTGATGATATGGGTAGTACAAGAGTTGATCTACCACGAGATCAGAGAGGCTAAACCCTATAAGCTAGCCTATGGTATGATTGTTGTTGTCTATCTATCGACTAGCCTGGCCTTGGTTTATATAATGTACCAGAGGCCTAGGATAACAAGAGTCCTAGCCGAATACGCCGGTGGGGGAGGAGTCCTTGTCTTGATCGCCAAGTCTTGTGGATTCTTCCTTGTATGCGGCAACTGTCCGGACTGGCCCATGAGTATATGGCCATGGGGGTCCTCGGCCCAATCCAACTGATCGGGAGACGACGTGTTGAGTACCCCCTAATCCAGGACACCGTCAGTAGACCCTGAACCGGTCTTCAAGTTGGGGACGCTCCTCGATTCTTCCGAACTGTTCTTCATCTTCGGTTGCCGGTCTTAAAAACTGGTTCAACAAATCTTCTCATCTTCTATCTTGAGGATCGCCGAAATGCATTCGACGAGTTTATACGTCGGGTATCAGAGGAGCCCCTTTAAGTTTCCGTCCTTTATCAATGCCTTATTATTTTTATGCCACACCTCGGGTTCGAAGTTGTTCACGGGAGGCAGTGTCCTCTTGCGTCCGAGCTCTAACGCCGGACTGCATTCAAGGTATCTCTTGCAGCCGAGCACCAATGCCGGACTGCTTTCGAGCTCCAACGCCGAAATGTATCCGAACTTCAACGTCGGACTGTGTCCAAGCTCCAATGCCGGACTATATCCAAGATGTCATAGATCATCTTGGTCCAAAAAAGTTGAAGGAGTTTAGCCGAGCTTAATACCGGAAATGCCCTCTAAGGAGCCAGCCACTTGCTTCTGAGCTATATGCCGAACTGCTTCCGAGGTGGTTAAGCACCTCGGTCATGGGCTGATTTTTGGTCAATGTTTTTTTATTGATGCATTTTATTCTCTGACGAGATATATAGCCAGTAGCCCTCAAGGTGTGTATCGGTCTAAAACCCGAGATGCACCTGAAGGATGACATAAGACCGCTGATCCTAGTAACCGCTGAGACTCAGGTTGATTTGTAAAATCGGCCTGAGGATCAAGTCCTAGCTCGGCAGAATACTTCAGGACACAAAAAGCGGCGTGTTCAGTCCTCGAGACTCAGGTTGGGTGCGGCCGACCAACCTGAGGATCAAAATCTCCCTGGAAACTATATTGCACTTAAAATATTCTGCATTGGACAGGCAATGCAGTAGCCCCCGAGACACTAGTCGGATGGCAACACCAGATCAGGGGATCGATGTGCCCCTTTAATATTTGTAAATAATAAGCCCGAAGCCCAGTAGCCCCCGAGCCTTAATGCGGGCATGGGTGGCCGAATTAAGGATCAATATCCATAGTGAGATCACAAATTATGTGTAATGACTCAATGTATCCAAGTACTTTATGTCATTAATGCTCGGATCCGCATTGTACAAAACTTTGTTGACCGACCATCGGCTTCAACCTCCTCGATCAGTAGCCAAGGAGTGTTTGTCCTACTTTGTAAAGCCTTTATAAGGGCAAAGATTTACAACAAACAAGACAATCTGGCCATACGGTTTTATAAACAAAGGTACGCGGAGATACATGTTATATTACTGTTTAACAGAAGAAATGTCTTCCAAAGAAAATAGTCCCGCTATCGGTTCCTTTCTTTGGGTTGTCATGCTAAGCATGATCATGAAACCTCAGCTCCAATGTAAGAGCAAAATATCAGAGATTTAGTTTGGGAGGCCAGTTAATAGCCCCCGGTAGTGTTCAGCGACAGTCGAGGTCAAGCCGTAAACACTTCGGCCATTGTTAGGAATGGCCCGTCGTTTAACACCGTCATCGGATCGCCGACCAGTTTACGCTTATTGTGACAGTCAGTTTTCGGCTTTCTCCACTGAGGTGCTTAACCATGTGAGCTGGAAGCACAATCGCAGTGGTTCTTCCTTTGCACACCTAGCCGAACAAAGCGGAACATAGGAGGCAAGCGCAGGAGCCGGGCAACCCAACTATTGACCGAAGACACAATTCGAAACCGATGCATATATAGCAATATTCGAGAATGTTTTTGCCGAATCTCTAAAGGTGTCCGGCATTGCACTGCGAGACTTGTGCTGAAAACACACAAATAGTTTCATAGTGCCATGGGCTCGAAAAGCCAAAAACTTATTCAAATGGTTAATGTCCGAACTAGATCAAGTGTTCGGTGCCAATCCGAAAATTGGACTTTAGAAAAAAAAGGTGCTTCTGCCGTGCTTTAACATGACACATCCTATCTCAAAACTTCAAGCGGGTCAGCCTACGGCTTCAACCTCCTATCCCGAAGGCGGAGTACTTCTTACTAGGCCAGTTTAGCAAACTAAACTCTAGCGGCTTTGAGAGAGAAATTAGGCTCCCCGGCTAGTGACCGCACACTTGTGTCGAAAAAAGGAGTGATAAATAATAATAAAAACTTTGCAACAACTAAGAAGAAAAATACTTATCATAAAATGGCTCATATAAATTTAAGAGCCCCCAAGTGACTTGGGTAAAAGAATGATTGCATGTATCAAAGTACTTATATCATATCTATGTTCAACCGAACTTTAAACGCGTCTTAACCGACCGTCGGCTTCTCCCTCTTTGGTCAAGGACTGAAAAGTGTTATGTACTCCATCTGTCGAGAATATCGACGGTGTTTCCAATAACCAGGAAATCAGGCCATAAGGCTGTAACAGACAAAGCGCGCTCAGGGAACTTATGCTATATTACTGCAAAGAGTAAGAAGCATCTTCGAAGAAAATAGTACCCCCACCGATACCTTTCTTCGGTGCTCATTATTATTATGAGACTTGTGCAATAGATTTTTTGTACTCATGAGTTCCGCTGTGTGCCGACCATGATTGAAAACAATAAGAGCGCTAGCTTTTGGCTTCACCCAGTCTGAGGTCCGGCTCGGGTGACCCGATCGTGACAATCGCAGAGGTGCTCCCTTTACTCCCTAGCCGAACAATCAGGAACGTAGGGGTAAGCACAGGAGCCAGGCAACCCAGCTTGCAAATCGCTTAAGTCAATATGGTGCATATTGTGGCGTAATACACGAACAAGGAATCAAGCCGTACAAGTATAACCATATGCAAGAGGAAAAAGCTTCATGAAGGAAGCCCCCAAGTAAACGGGGTATTTGAATTTGCGCGTCACAAACAAAGTTTGGACAAGAAAATTTTTACAAGCAACTTTTTTCCAAAAAAGTATAATGCTTGGCCGAGCTGAACACAAGTTAAAAATTTAAAACTTTGAGAATGAAGACAACTTAGCTGGTTAATGTGTTCGGTATTGATGACGCGGTCCGAGCTTGATGCGGGACAAGGTTCCATCCCCAAGCCGGTCCCGAGGTGGCGGAGCAAAAAGCTCGGCACTCCGAAGTGGTGACATAGCACGGTCAATGCAGGACGGCAGGGGGATGCCGAAGTCCCTGGCATGGGGTAATGAAGTGTTGACGAAGCCCCACGTCTAGCCGAGGTGACGCCAAAGGATATAGTCCGGCTGGATCATTTTCCTGTGCACAAAAAATAGTGCAAACCGGAGATAATAGTAATAATAATAAAAATAAAAATAAAAAATTCGTTGCATAACAAATAATTTATGCAAAGTGAGTAATAAAAGAAATATGGCCTGGCGCCGAAGTCAATGTCGATGCAGGACGGCGGCGTGATGCGGTAAAAGCATGGCAATGCCTGAATTCATAGGTCGGTTCGAGTTCTGGATGCGGCGTTCGCCGGACTATGTACAGAAACTGACCAAACCACCATGCGACCATCGTTAATGCGGCCACCATTTGATAGACCTGCGTACATATGACGGACAAACCAGAGTAATAATTCATTGGAAAAAATGAACCCTAACAAGCAAAAAATACTAGGATTAATAGCACATGGCTTATTTGTTGTAGCAATCCGAAGAAAGGTGATTCCCAAAATTGGGACTCGATCCGCACACCTATCGCCTGATGGGCGATAAAGCAACGGCATGGCGATGCTGGCAAAGGTTGGCTCGCCGAGGCAAAGCCCTCGGTCCAGCTAACGTGACGGAGCTGGTCGGCCAGCGACGCCGAAGTCTCCGGAGTAGGTCGATGAAGAGATGATGAAGCCCCCGGTCCAGCGATGCAGATCGTGATGTGGTCGATGTCGGCTTGATGAAGTGAGCGTGTGGCGATGCAGGTGTGCCCGCTCCGTGTAATCCGTGGGGCGGCGATGTTGGTGACGATTTATCCTTCGCGATGCCGAACTATTGTTCGGCTGGCTGAGATGATGATCCGAAGAAACTGAGCTCGGCTCAACAAAGCGACGACGTGTCTAACGCAGGTCGGCCACCGTGGAGTGATGTTGTCGGGCTGGTTTGACACCGGCGCGACGGTGAAGTTCGTATTGCAAGAATACTTTTAATACTACTAGGATGTGTTTGAGAATAAAACACAACACCCCATACGAAAACTTCCTTCAAAAAGGATGTCCGAGATCCCGTTCATAAAGAAGATGAATTCAGGTCGGATTCGTTCTTGCGCAGAAAACAGATCCAAAAAGTGAGACACTAATCGGAAGTTTCCCGGAGTTTGGACGGTCGGATCGAGCTGAATTTTTGGCAGGTGGTAGATATGGGAATTCCGCAGCAAATCAACGGTTGGATCCTCCAAAGGACACCCGAGCTACATGCTGGATACCACGCCCTAAACTCGTCCGGACTCTCATCCAGATTCAACAGGGCTCCGGTATATCAGAGATTGCCGGAGATTCCTCCATCGGAACTCGATGAAATTTTTGCAGGGTTGTTGTAGACTTAATTCCGCATAATTCCACTAAATTAATCGTTTACGCGACACTCGAGGAGGCGGTGGCGGCGGATACAAGTTTGTTGTCCAGAAAAACAGCACGGTCGCCTGAGGGCAATGTTGACGTTGAGCCTCCGAGCTCCATGGATGACTCCTCCATGGTCTTGATAGAGATCGGAGTTGGTGTTGATGAAGGCCTTCATCCGAACTTGACGATCGGAGGTAGGGCGCAGTCCTCGGTCAAGCCAAGGTGACCAGTCGAGCTGGTGACGAAGAAGCCGGTGTCGCAGTTGACCTACAGTCGAGCCATTGATCCCTTCGCCGATCACACAGTGAAACTCTCAATGAAAGCACCAATGTCGGTGTCAAAACCGGCGGGTCTCGGGTAGGGGGTCCCAAGCAGTGCGTCTTAGGATCAATGGTAACAGGAGGCAAGGGACACAATATTTATCCAGGTTCGGGCCCTCTCGATGAAGGTAAAACCCTACTCCTGCTTGATTAACATTGATGATATGGGTAGTATAAGAGTTGATCTACCACGAGATCAGAGAGGCTAAACCCTATAAGCTAGCCTATGGTATGATTGTTGTTGTCTATCTATCGACTAGCCTGGCCTTGGTTTGTATAATGTACCACAAGCCTAGGATAACAAGAGTCCTAGCCGAATACGCCGGTGGGGGAGGAGTCCTTGTCTTGATCGCCAAGTCTTGTGGATTCTTCCTTGTATGCGGCAGCTGTCCGGACTGGCCCATGAGTATACGGCCATGGGGGTCCTCGGCCCAATCCAACTGATCGGGAGACGACGTGTTGAGTACCCCCTAATCCAGGACACCGTCAGTAGTGCTTCGAGAAGTACCCCATGAAGCTGATTGCACCATGAGGACATCTTCACCCTAAATCTTGACTTCGAGAAAGTGCATGACGTGGTGAGCTGGGATTTCTTGGAGGAAGTGATGCATCAGAAGAATATTGAACCTAGGTGGATCGGTTAGTTGAAGCTGCTGGTCAAGGGAGGTCAAACAACTATCAACATTAATGGGGAGATCATCCCCCTTTATAGAAATTCTAGGGGAGCGCGGCAGGCTGATCCTGCGACAACGAACTATGGAAGACGATATGATGGTGTTCGGCTCAGTGGCAATGACATTGGGGGGTAGCATGTTGGGGGTCGCAACAATGGTTGTGGTAGTTTCCTCTTCTTCAATGTGTCTGTGAGATTGTATTGGGTTGTTTGTTGCTGTGAAGTTGGACTTGCGGCAATGGAGTCTGGATGGAGTCTATACAGGCGAATATGATCTATTACCGAAAAAGGCTTTCGCCCCGCTTTATATATAAAGCAAAGATCCACAACAAACCTGGTACAACCACACGCAACACAACCCACACACCCAAGGCATGATACAAAGATGTTGAGCGCAACAACACCACCCCTAGCACTACAAGAGTAACCGGAGATCTAAGCCATGAACACGCAACCGCGAAGAAGTGAAGCCGCATATGGTGAACCGAGGGCTCCAAGGCGGCGCCTTCAGGAAGGGAACGACACCGGAGCGCCGCCACCGCCCGACACGAAGGTCAAGGTTTCCCCTGGAGCAACCCGACGGGCAATGAAGGCCGCGACGACGCCTTCACGAAGGTAACGATTTGCTGCCGCCGGTCCGTCCGAAGATAGAGCAGGTTTTCACCCCGGCCAACAATCACCACCACCGAACACCACACCCCGACATCCATATTGCCCACACAGCCATGGTCACCAGGCAGCGCCAAGCCACGAGCTCTGTCCATGATCACCGCGCTACCACCTCTAGGGCCGCCGCCCTGGCATCCAAGACCTTGACACCACCTCACCCGAGACCGGCACACTACTCCACCCAAAGAGACGAATGGAAAGGTCCCGTCTTTCGCATCCCTGGGCGACTCCCAGCGCCGAGACCTAAGAGGCCGACCGAAATGGGCCTCCATCTCCTTGTCCTGCTGCATCGGGCGCGAGACGGGCTCAGTCCTGCAGCTGGGCGTGAGACGAGGTCGGCCCTGCTGCCGAGCGCGAGACGAGCTCGGTCCTGCTGCCGGGCGCGAGACGAGCTCGGTCCTGCTGTCGGGCGCGAGACGAGCTCGGTCCTGCTGCCGGGCGCGAGACAAGATCAGTCCCGCAGCACCGGGCGCGAGACGGGAGATGGACCGCAGCTGGGAGAGGGTCAGCCTTTCAACGAAGGTAGCGTCCAAATGACGAGGAGAGGAATCGAAGGCCAAAACAGGCCGCTTCCCGATGAGCCGACGCCGGAGATGTCCGGCCGCTGCCGTGAAACAACCCAAACCACCGCCATGAGCCACCACCACGCCGCAGCAGCCCACATCCGAGCAGCGACCCGACAAGCCGCTGCCAGCACCCCGGGCCGCCCGCCGGCGAGCAGGGCCAGATCCGGCTGAATCTGACCATGCCGCAACAAGCACCCACCACCCACGCCCTCAAGCTCCACCTAGCCAACGAGCAGAGGAGGAAGAAGGAGGGCGCCCACCTCTGTCGCACCGCGACCCCGTGCCGCCCACGGCCCGCGCCGCCCGCAGCTCCCAGCGCCAGATTGGGGCGCAGGAGCAGCAAGCACGCCCCTCCAGCCAGTAGCCCGACGCGATGTGGAAGCCACCAGTCGTCGTCGTCGGGATGGCACCCACCGCGCCGCCGCGACCCACCAACCGCGGCGCCCTGGCCCGTAGAAGCGGTCCACACCGGCGCCACACGCGAGGGGACGAGAAGGCCCGCCGGCGCCGGCGCCGGCCAGGCTTTGCCTGGGCGCGCCCTGTGGCGGCGGCGGGGGAGGAAGGGGGCGGGAGGAGGGAAGGAGACCGGCGGCGGCTAGGGTTCCCTCCCCGTCGCCTGCGGGGGCGACGCGGGAGGGGTGGGTCGGGAGCGTGGGGTGTGCTACCCGAATATGATCTATTCAGTGATCATTCATGGGGCCCGCTCCCGTTCGTATCTTGTCGTTAGAATCGGAGCTGCTATATAGCCGATATATGCAGTGGATTGCATGACATGGATTTTCGTGTGTGTCCTCACATCCTTTATGATATGGGTTTGTTCGGCAGGCGTTATTTGCGACGAAGTTGAAGTCGCTTGCCCAGGAAGAAATGATTAAGATGACATCAATGTGCAACCTCGAAGAGGTTTTCTTCATGGTGATGTGTCATGTGTGTGTGCACACGTGCGCGCGTGTACCTTGAGCGTGCTTGACGGCAATTTGTGATGATTTTTGAACTTTGAAACTAGGAAACTCTTTTTTCAAAATTAATTATAGATAGAGTCCTAAGAGGTCCGATTTAAAACAAACATTATTGATCTCATCTAGAACTCTAGAGTAGGTACGATCGCCTTACGTACGTCCTTTCATGTGTTCGTTGTCCGTTACAATTACGTGCAACGAAGTTTCAAACCGAAGCTGACGCGGCTTACAGTAGTTAGTTAGCTCCATATATATATCTCCAACAGAACTAATTAAGTAGCATCGTCTTCTACACGCCAGCAGGGCCGGACTGTCGACGGGACCGACGATCGACAAGCCAGCTAGTCCGACGCACAATGGCCAACGACGTGGAGAACCCGCCGAATTTCCTCCACGACCAGCTCGTGGAGGCGGCAGCGGAACCTGACGAGTGCGGCAGGTGCACGGTCATCGTGCTGCTGGCCATCCTCACCCTGCTGCTCATCGCCATCGCCATGGTCCTGATCAAATTCCACGACAACTCCCCTGAAACCAACAGTCGACTGAGTGTCGCCGCATTGGTCATCGGGATCGTAGCCACCGTCCTCGGTTCTTGCGCCTGGGCCGCGCTCATGTTTGTCATCGGCCAGTGGGAGCTCGGCAATCCGGAAGGGTCTAGATTAGTAGATTATTTATTGTCGATAGGAGTATAATCCAACCCGGCCGCTCGCGACTCATGTGTCTACCTATCAACGTAGTTTCGATCCGCTGGCCAATTTGCTGATCGATCAATTCATATGTATACATGAAAAACATAAGTTCCAGTGTGCTATGGGTCTTTGATTTGCCGCCCTGCTCTATAATTTTTGTGAAGCTTATGTGGCGTCCGCACTGGGACTTAAAAATCTTGCCATTCAAAGCAGGACGTAAAAATCCTAGAAAAAGGAGATAGCGCACAAGGAATCAAACTCTGCACCTTGTCCTCCAACTACGCATCTTTGCCACTCTATTATGCAGCCTGTTTGTGACAAATATAGCACAAACCATATAAGAAATACCTGACCGATGCGCAAGACCGGTCCATCAACCCATCAATCTGGACATCTCAAGAAAAAGGTTTGGTGCATAATAAAGCTTGTAAAAAACTCGGCGACCAGCTACACAATAGTTTGTGGTTAGAGGAAGGGAAATAACCTTTATGATTTCAACCTTCTATAAGTATATAAAATTATCAAATGTAGGATTCCTGCCATCCGTGGAGATATTTTCTAAAATGCCAAAACACCTCCATTCACTTGAGGCATGTGAGAAACACCTTTGCTTTTTGAGGCATTTCATCAAAATGCCTAAAAAAACTATATTAAGGCAACTAAAAAGAACACCTCAAAATACTTCTTATGCACGCAACCTGCCATAGACGACAACTTGATCCAGTCGGACATTTTTCTCTAGCAAAATAGGGCCAACTTATATTTTGACATAGGGACCTCAATTTTGACGGACCGGCCTGGGACACACGAACACCCCCAGCTCCAAGGAGGAATGACGTTCGCGAAATTGATAAACGTTCATCAATTAGAATAAAAGTTCATAAATTTGACAGAATTGAAAAAAAGTTCATCGATTTGAAAACAAAGTTCACGAATTTGAAAAAAAATTCACAAATCAATTGAAACAAAATTCATCGATTCACTGTAGCACACGAAAAAGGGGAAAATAAAATAAAATAACAATTTTAAGTACCTATTTAAATTGTCATTTTAAATATTTTTTCCTTCAAACCTGACATGGATGTCTACCATGGGCATGCCCACCTATTTGCAAATTTTGATGTCATTTGAAGGATGTCCACAAATAGATCATGTTCAGCGATGGTCTTCAGGTAGGCTAGAAGTTGAGAAGGCTCCGTTGAGAGCATGTTGTTTTTTGACATCCTTTAAAAGACACTAATTTTTCCAATGGACGTGTATGATCAATTCACGGCACAATGCCAAGTTGTTTCGGTTTTTCTATTTTCTTGAGTTTTCTCGGTCAAAAAAGACCAATAAATGGCCGAACATGTCGCAATTTGCATACGGTGTCAGAGATCATTCAAACCTCACATGGATGACCATGGACGTGCCCACCTACTTGCAAAAGTTGAGGTGATTTGAATGATGTCCAAACATAGAGCATGATCAACGGAGGATGTTCAGGTAGGCGAGAAGGCTCCGTGTGAGAGTACTCTATTTCTGATATCCTCGAAATGACCCCAATTTTTTTCTTGTCCTTGTATGACAAATTCAAGGCAACATGCCAAGTTGTTTTGGTTCTCGATATATTTTGCATTGTTCAGAGTTTTCTCGGTCAAAAGAGGACGATAGATGGGCAGACGTGCCACAACTTGCATACGGTATAAAAAATT
This sequence comes from Triticum dicoccoides, assembly GCF_002162155.2. Classification (NCBI taxonomy): domain Eukaryota; kingdom Viridiplantae; phylum Streptophyta; class Magnoliopsida; order Poales; family Poaceae; genus Triticum; species Triticum dicoccoides. The sequence continues at coordinate 65,958,338 of NC_041383.1, forward strand.
GTTCAAACCAGGTATGGATAACTACCATGGTCATGCCCACCTTCTTGAAAAAGTTAGGGTCATTTCAAGAATGTCCAAAACTAGACCATGTTTAATGGAGGGTGTTCGAGTTGGCTAGAAGGCTCCGCCTGAGGGTACGTTGTTTCTCAACATCCTTAAAATGGCCTATTTTTTCCACTGGCTTCTGTGATCAAATCAAGGCATCATGCCAAGTTGTTTGAGTTTTTGATAATTCTCGCATTTTCTGGAGTTTTTTTTGGTGAAAACTGGCCAATAAATGTCCGGATGTGACACAACTTGCATATGATGTCGGAAATCCGTCGAAACCTGTCATGGATGCCTACCATGGGCATGCCCACCTACTAGAAAATGCTAGGGTCATTTCATGCATGTCAAAAATAGATCATGTTCAATAAAGAGTGTTTGGGTATGTGAGAAGGGTGTGTTTGAGAGCATGTTTTTTTGGCACACATCAAATGACGCAAATGGTTCCATTATCTTATATGACCAATTAAAGGCACTATGCCAAGTTGTTTTGGTTTTCAATAAATTTGGCATTTTCTGGAGTTTTCTTGGTCAAAAAGACAGATAAATGGTCGGACATGTGGCAGCTTGCATACGGTGTCGGAAATTGTTCAAAACTGGCATGGATGATTACTATGGGCATGCCCACCTGTCTGCAAAAGTTGGGGTCATTTGAAAAATGTTCAAAACTAGACCATGTTCAACGGAGGGTGCACTCGGATGGGCATGCCCATGTAGGCAACCATGGTAGGTTTGGCCTAACCGGACTTGAACATGGCGTTTTTTAACATTCTTGAAATCGTTCCAACTTTTGAAAGCCGGTGGGCATGCCCATGGTAGGCATCCATTCCAGTCCGAAGGGAAAATATTTAAAATAATAATTTGAATATGTACTTAAATTTTTTATTTTGAGTTTTTAACATAAGTAATAAATAAATAGAGATAATATTCAAAGCCCTAAATGTTTTTTAAAGCATTTAGTAAATATATAAAGAAAAAAATTCTATAAAATTATTATTTTCGAAATTCACTTAAAACTTGTATTTCGGCACAACTAGGCGATGACATCGCTCCTGCCGGGAGCGTGTTGGGCTGGCCCAAGAGCTTGTGGATTTTAAAAAAGTTCATCAATTTTTTTTAAATATATTCATGGATTTGATTTTTTTTTTGCAAAGTTCAAAAAATGAATCACTAAAAAAGGTTGCAAGAAGGCGTTCCCGGTTTTGGGAACATCGGCTTACCAGCCACTTTTTCTGGTTTTGGGAACCTTCTCGGAGGACGTGAACCGCATTTTTTTTCTTTTTCTTTTTCTTTTTATCTTCTATCTTGTTTTCTTTTTTCTTTTTCGTATTCTTTCACTTTTTGTTTTTTCTGTTTATTTTTACTATTTCTTATATATTCAAAATTTTCAGAATTCAAATTATGTTCCTATTTTTCTGATTCTTTGTCGAATTCATTCTTTTACTGTTTTTCATAAAATGTTTGGGTTGAAAATTTTGTCTGCTCTTTTTTGAAAAATATTCGTGTTTTGACATTTTGAGCAAGTTAGAAAGAGATGAACTTTTTCAAAATTTTATGTACACTTTTTTAAAATACTAATATGTACATTTTATGAAAAAAAGGAAAATAAAAACCCGAGAGAAAACCATGCATAAAAACGAAAGAAAAATCAGAGTGTAGGTGCTGTGTTTTTTCTTACCATTATTTATCTTGCACAAGAGGAAGAAAACAAGATTAAAAGGCGCACCAAATTATCTATCCCAGATGGATGTGCGCTTACGCATTGTGCATGAGGACTGTAGTTTGAATCCCGAGTTGGGCATCTTTATTTTTTATTTTTATAAATCTTAAAAAAAAACTAAACAGGCTGAGCCCATGAGGGAGGGGTGTACGATGAAATGTACCAACATACCTTTTAGTGGATACAATTTGTGAAATGGCCATACTACCCTTTATACGTTTTGTGAGGGGGGTCTACCGAAGCGAGACTCGATGTGAAATGCATGAACTAAATTTTTTTGTAGGATCATGAAGTCATTGCAATTAACCCGAGAGTGAAATGCTTCACATCTCAGAGATGAATGTCAGAAGAGCGACACTGCAACGACCTACAAAGTTGTTCAGCCATTGGACGCAACACTCTCAGCAGCTCTGAATCCAGAACGAAGCAAGTTTAGCTAGCAGAAGAAACACAGAGCTGTTGAGCTTTTTGAACCTATATGGTTATATCTATAGGCAAAAGTAGGCGTCCAGTTCTGCTGTCGTCGAGGCGGCGAAACTCGTGGATAGGTGAACTTTTAGACTCCTGCCCCGATCTTTCTCTACTCCGCGTCGACATCCGGGTGTCGCAGTTCATTGTAGGCTGAATTAGCAGAAATTATGAGCCAATTAGGCGGCAGACCAACAATCAATAACAAGATCAAGAAGAAAAAAATCTGAAAAAATATAATGTGCAAGGGACTAAAGATTTTATGCACTACTGTAAGATTCTACGTGAATTTTATTCACGGCTTAGAAAATTACAGTATCTTCTCTGCAAAGGTGAAATGAGATGACTAACTTGATTTGGCCTTTTAGCTTCTACAATTTCTACAAGCGGCAGATGTTAGGAAATGGATCAACTGAATTATCTGAATCAAGGACAGAAATGTGCAACTAGCTTCAGGCCATCCTTTACCATGCATACACAGACTGATAAATCTACATGGCACCTACTCAAATTTGCAGCTCATGCATAAATCTACATGTAGAAAGATAAAAGGAGTACTACTTTTATCTTTCTACAGGACAGCAACAGTTTGAGACAGCTCCCCAAATTCAGGTCCTAACAAAACAAATCATAATATCCTTTTTCCAAGCACGATCAGGTTAGAAAATAAAAAGAATAACAAGACAAACATTGTTCAATAAAAAGTTGGGGCAGGGGGGCAACCCCTTTCATTTAAAAAACAAGACAAACATTGCAGCTCATGTACAAAACCTGAATAAAGCTCATGTGTAGAAACGAGATTTATTTATTGTTGGAACCTGAGTTTTGTTCACAGGTTATTCAACGCGAGTAAACGTGGCTAAATCAAACGGACATCACCACCAACGTAGAGTTTCAAGTTCTATAATGATTTATTCCCCCAATAACAGATCATATTTTCCTTATCTACAAGATTACAGCAGTTCAGACAATTCCCAACACCTAACAGTTTCAGACTTGAACAGATTCAGCTAACTTTTTTTCAGACTAGAACAATTTCAGTAACCTGTTTGTCAGATTGTAACAACTTCAGTAAGACAAGTAGATTAGCACTGCACCGAAATCTGAACAAAATTCAGTCAAAGACCATCGATCTACAATTCTACAAATATCGCAGAATCGTCGACTCATTGCAATAACGGAATAATCCCTACAGTGAAATGCTTCGTCTATGAAGCACACCAGAGATCACGTCCCAGAATTACAAAATTGTTCAGCCGTTGGACGGAACACTCTCAGCAGTTTAGCTAGCAGAAGAAACAAAGAGTTTTCTGAACATATATCTATCTATCTATAGGCAAAAGTAGGCGTCCAGTTCTGCTGTCGTCGAGGCGGCGAAACTTGTGGACAGGTGAACTTTCAGGACTCACGCTCCGATACTTCTCTACTCCGCATTGACATCCGGGTGTCGCAGCTCATTGTAGGCTGAATTAGCAGAAATTATGAGCCAATTAGGAAGCAGACCAACAATTAGTAACATGACCAAGAAGAAAATAAGTCAAAACAATATAATGTGCAAGGAACTAAATAATTGATGTACTATTGTAAGATACTAGCTGAATTGTATTCACAGGTTAGAGAATTAGTATCTTCTTCTCTGCAAAGGTGAAATGAGATGACTGAACTTGATTTGGCTTTTTAGCTTCCATAATTTCTACTGGCGGCAGATGTTATGAAATGGACCGACTGAATTATCTGAATCAAGGACAGAAATGTGCAACTAATTTGATCCAACTACTTTTACCTTTCTACAGGTTAACAACAGTTTCCTAACAAAACGAACCGCAATATCCTTTTTCCAAGCACGATCAGCTTAGCAATCTGACGAAAGTACGACCCCAAATATCAGAGTTCTATACAAATAAGGTCAGCGGGAAAGCAGATGCACAATTCAAAACGAACAGGAAACGAGATTGTCACCATCTTCTCTGTTAAGGCTGAAAGGAGGTGAATCAACTTTTACAAGATTCCAACAGTTGCAGACACCTAACAGTTCCAGACTTCAACAGATTCCGCAACTGTTTTTCAGACTAGAACAATTTCAGTAACTTTTTTGTCAGACAAGTGGATTAGCACCCCCACTAAAGTAAACCCAAAATAGCATCTGCACCAAAATCTGAACAAAATTCAATCAAAGACGTACTACTGGTTTTCAGTCAGGAGATACAGAGGAGGAAGTAGGGGCTCTCACCAGGGGTCCCGGCCCGGAAGACGATGATCTCGAGGGTGTCGCCATAGCCGCCGTCGGGCAGGTCGACGACGAGCGGGGTCAGCCTCCCGTAGCGGCCCGCTCGGACGCACATGGCGACGGTCCGGTAGTACACGCCGGCGCCGACGAGGAACCCCAGGTCGTCCCTCAGGCGAAACGCGGACCTCCCCCTGAACCAGAACTGGCGCCAGCCTTGGCCCATGGGGTCCTCGGGGTACTGCCCGTCGTCGAGCGCCCGCACGAACCGGATCAGCCGTCCCGGCTCCAGGTCCAGGTGGATGAACAGGCCCAAGGGGAGGTATCCGTATGGGGGATGCTGCTCGCAATCAAATTTGTCAACAACAGAATTGAACTACGGTTCAAGAAGAATTCGCTGAATCGCCGAAAGCAATTCAAGAATAGGTATCAAGAATCCGGTCGGTCATGGCGAACTCACCGGATGAGGGGCAGGAAGGGCAGGCATATCCTCTCTGGCGGGGATGGGCTCGATGACCCAGTACATCATGGAGCTCACGCTGTTGTCGACGCTGACGCCGGCGTTCCAGCGGATGTACCTGCCGTTGGCGCGGAGGTAGCGGCCGCCGACGTTGCGGAGCAGGACGACGTCGTCCGCGAAGCCCGACCCCACGGCCCGCCACATCATGGCCTCCAACTGCGCCGTGTCGTAGTCGCACAGCTCCGCGCGGAGGCCGCGGTGGCCGAGCCGCGACCGCGTTGTCGTGGCGGCGAGGTAGCGGCCGTAAGCGGCGCTGTGGAGGAGCAGGTACGGGCCGTCGTCGCCGTGGTAGATGTGCACCGCCCACGCCGCGTTCATGGAGGCGCGGCGCTGGCCGAGGATGACGCTCTCCCCGTCGTCGGCGGCGTGGAGGTAGGTGCGCGGCACGCGGCTCCGCAGCCGCACGTGGTGCCCGTCCTGGAAGCGGTCCATCGTTCGCCGGCGCTGGAGAGCAGAGGCGGTGGGCTGCTGCGCTGGAGAGAGGTTTTTGGTTTGTTGAGGACTCCGGGGAGGAAAGCTGTTGGTTGGGGCGGTTACGCTGGGCGCCAAGGCGGAGGTATTTCAAGGTGCCGCCGTCCCGGCCTTTGGGTACGAGGTGGGCTTGCAGGCCATTTCCTTGGCCCAGCCCACACTATTGAGCTCCCCCCAAACATCTCAAAAAAAAAAAAATCCTTTCTTGAACAGATACGTAGCAGCGGCCAGCAGCGCCGCTCCTTCCCTTCCCGGCGAGCCTCTCACTCCATTGGGAGTCACATGAGATCTCTTTTCGTGGGGGGCGGGTTTGGCTAGCGACCAAAACCTAGCCGCCGCCGCCACCAAGAGAGCCATCTTTCCGGCGCCGTTTTCCGGCGGCTCTCCTCTGCCGGCGACCTCTTGGTCGTCGGTCGTGAGGGGGGTCGCCGGATCCCGTGCGTGCGGATCGTTTTTGCTTTAAGTTTAGAGCTCTAATAGCTTAGGTTTTTAGATCGTCCGACGTCTTGGCTTCGACGGCGACGACAACGACGCTGAATAAAGAAGCTCCAGATTTTTCTCCGGTGAGGCAATCGTCTCTTTGCTCGGTGATGGATTTGGGAACCAGTCTGTCCAAGCGGGGATATCGTGGTGGCGACGGCATCCTTGTGGTGGACTTGTGTCCTCGGGCTCCGCCGTTGCGACGACGTCTGCTCCAGCGTCGGCGCGGAGCTTGGGAGGTAGTTCGGGAGCAGATGCAGATTGTGATCTGCATCGACGACATCTGGAAAACAGAACGTGTGCTGGGTTCGTGGTTGATGGATGGCAGGTATGGTTTCCTACTTCGGCGTCTTAGTCGTTGTGGGGTCTCAGGTCTGGAGTTCGATAGCGTGTCCGGTGTGTTGCCCCGGTCTGATTCGTTCAATGGCAATGGCTTCATCTTTGATGAGCCACCTTGGAGGTCCGCAAAGCTGCATATCAGCGATGGAGCCGCGTCGAGCTCGGGTAAGGAGGTGATCCGTCATTTTTTTCTTTGGTGGCTGCTGTGGTGATGCCGGAGGCAAGTGACGGACGTTGGTGTCAAGCTTAGCAATGCTCTGCTATCTTTTCAGTTTTGTCATGTCGGTCTTTACATGACTTGTAATTTGATCTTTATAATATGAATGAGACACGTATTACCATAAAAAAAAAGAGCTTCTCACTCCATTGTGTCCCAGCACGCCAGCACGGCTAAGCGACGGCCGGCGGCATAGCTCACCCTCCTTGCCATGCCTTTTAAAATACATCAAAAAACAAAGTACTCATCGCCTCCTTAACAACAATTTTCATTTTAAGAAAATAAAGACATACTCTGAGAATATACCATCTCAACCTATTTTTTGAATCCTAATCGCTCTCTAATCTCTAGTGTCAAAGGGGAAACAGGGATCACGGCCTCACGGGAGCACCAACAAGCTTAAGAACATGGCATGATGATGAAATTAAGTTAGGTCCTAGGCACGGCCTCGCGGGAGCACCAACAAGCTTAAGAACATGGCCTGATTTCTTCACGTCATCGGATCAACCGTTTGAGCCAACGATGGCGTACCATGCATTAATTCCGGCATTAGAAAATATAAAAAGCTATAACTTTTAAACTAAGTGTCGGAATTATGATCTGTTTTCACCGTTGGGTTCCTCGTGACGAGCTCTTCAGAACTAGATCTCATATGAATATGTTTTGATGATTTTTTTCTTCAAAAGTAACTTTGATGCTAGATGAGGCAACTTTAGTGCTAAACATGAGCCACTTTGATGCTAGATGAATTGCACTTGTGTATAACGCTGTGTTTGGATGTTTGCATTCGGGCCTAGTATTGAGTATTGGCATTCATCTCGACTGAATATCCCGAATACCAGCATTTGGTGGTTCTTGGCATTCGGCGGTGGCATTCAGGCTCGATATTGAGCGACCCGTCCCGAAGGCAAAAGGCTCGCGATCCAATTTAGAGCCTATGTGCTCGTATTCAGGATAACGCGCTCGAGGCAGGAGGTCTCGCGCGTGCGTGCCCTACGAACGACGGCAATGCTGGTAGCCCATCTCGCCTCCTCTTGTCCAGCGACCGGCGCCACCCTCCCGCCCTGCTGCACTTCTTTTGCGTTTTCTTCCTCCCGGTGGAGCAGTCCCCTGATCTCTCTCTCTCTCTCTCTCTCTCTCTCTCTCTCTCTCTCTCTCCTGTGCATCCTGGGTGGTGGACCCTGTTCACGCAATGGGGGATCCTACAGCTGCTCGCCGGCTACTCGGGCCGCGTTCCGGACCTCGACACCGGCTACCCGGGGCCTTGCCTTGCTCCTCGACCGCCGGCTACTGGGACACCTCCACCGCGCCGCCGCTTTTCAGGTACTGCAAGGAATACACCTCGCTTGATGTCCTCTTCCTGAACTGGTCCTTCTACGTCTAACCGGAGGTCAACATCCGCCCCTAGGGGCCGCTCATGGAGGTGGCAGTCCCTCTCATCTCTCTCTTCGGCAACCTCCCCCTGATATATTATTTGACCATCCAAACATCATTTAGCATTCAACCTCAATATCAAGTTTGTGTTCCGAATACCTAGACATCCAAACAATAATATTGGCATTCAATCTCACTATCAATATCTTGTGATATTGGTATTCAACCCAATGCAATGCCAAGGCTCCGAATGCAAACATCCAAACAGAGTGTAACTGAATTCGCCTAGTAGCCTCCTAATTAGTTGTATGGAGTAGTGTAATAGGTGGTTAGGATGGTTTCTAAGTTGCTTAACGAAGAGCAGAAAGTTGCATAACATGGCTTATAAGTTGTCCACCTAAAAAACCAAGTTCGCTTATGCCTCTTTGAAGTTACCTATAAATGATCCTCAATTGCCTACAATACTATGAAAGTTGTTCATCATTGGACCTAAGTTGCCTACAATGTCGAAAAGTTTTCGCTGGGATCTAAGTCGTCTATCATAACTCCAATTTCTCTAAACTACGTGGGGGATGAATGTTATGAGATTCTTGTGCTTTCCTTTTCTGGGAGAGTCTGTCCACCAATGGTATTGAGTACGCGTGTGTTGGCTATCCAGGTCACGAGGAGCTCTTCAAAATTAAACCCTGCATGGCTATGTTTTGATGATTTTCTTTTGAAAAGCAACTTTGATGCTAGATGAGGCAACTTTAGTGCTAACAGAAGCAACTTCACTTCATTAAAAATAACTAATTAGCAACAATAAGCAACTAACTAGTAATAGAAAACAACTTTGAAACAGGGGTAGATAACATCGCATCTTCCTTCATAACCAACTTTTCTTCCACTAGAGGCAACTTTATAGTGCTAACAATACTCAACTTCAATACATTTTGTGTCCTAGTTAATTTTGTCTAGCATCCTCCTAATTTCCCCACCGATACTTCTAAGTTGTCGATTATTCACACTCGCGTGTCGTTGTTACTATTGCCTATAACACTACGAAGACGTCTACCATTAATGCTCATGTGTCTGTTGTTGCTAGTTATGATAGGCAACTTCAGAGTGTTTGTAGGCAACTTAGAAAAACAATGATAAACAACTACGAAATATTGTAGGCAACTATTTTGTAAAGTTAGGCAACTGAGCAGCAATGGTAGGGAACTAATTACCAATAGCACGCAATTGGCATCAATGGTAGGCAATATATAGTAATATAGGCAACTGAATATCAATGATACACTACTAGGAAAATGCCTATAGATAGAAGTTTACCAGTAGCGTTTGTTTACAACCCCACGCTACTAGTAGTTAGTAGTAGCGCTGGCTATGAACATCGTTATTGGTATCAGTTAGCAGCAGCGCTTGTTACCTAACCCACGCTACTACTAAGAGTAACACACCATACCCCCTGGTCAAAAAATAGCAGCAGCGCCTGCCCTCCAACCTGCGCTACTGCTAGTTTAGTATCTATAGCGCCTGTTTGTCCAAGCGCGCTACTGCTAATTTTTCTATGTATAACATATTACCAGTAGCGTGTGTTTCTTTCCCGCGCTATAAGTAGTGCAGCCCTAGCCGTAGCTATTTTGCAAGCTGCCATAGCAGTAGCGCGTATAGGTGACCCACACTACTGCTATGCCCGCTAGCCAGCTACCACCTTTCCCCTTCTTCCTCCCCTCTCTTCTTCCCCCTTCCTTTCTCCCCCTTTCCTTGCACCTTGCTTGTTCCTTTCAATGCTCCCCCTCCACCACCCCTCCATTAGAGCCCTCCCTCCCCCTCTTCTTTGCCCCTCCACCACCCCTCCATTAGAGGCCCCCCTCTTCT
>NC_041383.1:65968341-65985329 GCF_002162155.2 Triticum dicoccoides
TATCTCCCTAGCTAGCTAGCTCTCTCTCTCCCTAGCTAGCTAGCTAGCTAGTTAGAGCTATATATCTAGAGCTACTAGATAATTAAGAAGAAAGGTGCTCCATATCCCTCTCGACACATAGGTGAGCAAAAAAAGGTGTTTGTGTGGATAGGACCGAAACTATATATATATATGGGCGATATGAGAATATATACACCAAATTGTGTGTGGCATAATTTGAGTTGCCTACATTGTATATTTGATGAAATAATGTGGGTGACATGAGTTGCCTATGTTTTGCCGAAATGTCGATTCAATTCTGTTTCGGTGAATTTCGAGCATGCAAACTCAATATGTCCTATGTTTAGGGAAGGTCATGCCGAATTTTTGTATGAATTTGATGCATGCATATATATGTGGTTATAATATTTGCGCAGGTGATCATGAAGGTCAATGGAAGGATGATGGAAAGATACTGGCAATCCGCTGTCGATGACATGTATGAAAAAACACTGAAGGATGTTTTATGTCCGTGTCGAAAATGCAAAGGAAGAGTCAGGATCGACCCCTTTCAGGGTGGTAAATTCAAGGCACACCTACTCATGCATGGCTTCATGCATGGCCATACTCGGTGGATAAGTGAAGATGATAATGATGATGATGAGGACGAAGGGGTAGGAAATAACGACATGGGGCCACTAGACGAAGAGATGACCAATTATGTGCCTGAAGAGGAAGACGGCCTCGGAAATGTCGATGGCGAAGAGGAAGTTCAAGGCGGAGAAGACGCGGACACGCCGCCGTCTTCGTCGCTACTAAGTTCAGCCATGCGGGACCCGCATGTTTGAGACCTGCTTCGCAAGAAGACGACTAGCTACAAAGCTGCTTCAAGAGAGGAGGCCAAACTGGCGCAGCTGGAGGTAGACTCGATGACTCCTTTGTATGATGGTTGCATCCCGAGGTGACCCGCTTGAGTTTCACACTACAACTTCTAAAGATGAAGGCAAAAAACTAATGGACAGATACGAGCCTGGATGAGCTTCTGAAGTACCTAAAGAAGGTTCTTCCTGCGGGAAGCCTGTGTCCTACTATTGTCGAGGAGTCAAAGAAAATCGTGTGCCCTCTTGATCTGCCACATATTAGATATCACACATGCATCAATGATTGCATCATATATCGGAACGAGCACGCGAAAAAAACCATCTGTCCAAAGTGCAATGCTTCACGATATGAGAAGTCCGGAAAGAAAGCTCCACAGAAAGTTGTATGGTACTTTCCGATCACTCCGCCTCTACAGCGGTATTTCGTAGATCCTAAGGAAGCAAAGCTTATGCGCTGGCACGCGGAGAGGGTGAAGCCAGATGACGGAGATGAGCCGAAGCTGAGACACCTCGTAGATGCTAGCCAGTGGAGAGCATTAAATGCTGAATTTGAATTTTTCGCAAATGATCCAAGGTATATCATGCTTCGCGCTAGTAGTGATGGCATGAATCCATTTGGCAACCAGAACACCAATCATAGCACATGGCCCGTGTTTGTATGGATATACAACCTCCCCCCAGTTGTGCATGAAGGAAAAATACATACACATGGCTATGCTTATTCAAGGGCCAAGACAACCGGGAAATGATATAGATCTGTATCTCGGGTTACCGAAAGAGGAGCTACATACCTTATGGAAAATGCCGGCCAAGACATGGGATGCAAGAAAAGGAGAGTATTTCTACATGAGAGATGCGCTGATCACGACGGTGCAGGACTATCTCGGTTACGACTATCTCTTCGGCCAGGTGTGCCACGAATATTGCGGATGCACGAGGTGCATGGATGATACAACTTCTCTGCAGCTATCGAAAGATGCCGGGTCTTTGAAAATCGTGTACATGGGGCATCAAAGATGGCTCGAGAAGGATGACCCATGGAGAAAGCGTGGAGATTTATTCAATGGTAAGGCTAAGCATCGAGGTCCTCCACGTAAGCGTAGCGGTGCAGAAATATATGAGTTATTGAAGAACTGGGAAGAGTGCCCCTCGCCGGGAAAGACGAAGAAAAAGGCGCTGGAGCCCCTACTGAAGATATGGAAGACGAGATCTGTTTTCTGGGACTTGGAATACTGGCCCATACTCGACATGCCTCATAGCCTTGATCAAATTCATATCACAAAAAATATCCTTGAGAGTTTGCTTGGAACATTGATGAACATGCCGGAGAGGACAAAGGATGGGCCAAAGGCAAGAAAAGACTTGGATTTTTTGAATATAAGGAAAGATCTCCAAATGCCCGGTAAAAGTTCGTCAAAGGAGACCCAGATGGAAGATAGGGGCAAAAAAGTAAACAAGAAGGAAGAACAATATTGCCCCCCCTCTTGCTTCACCTTAGATCCGAAGGAGGTCGATCAATTGTTCAAGTGTCTTGTCGGAATCAAAGTTAGTTCCGGATACTGTGGGAAGATAAGCAAATATCTGGACACTAAGAAAAAAAGGTTCAGTGGGATGAAGTCTCACGACTGTCATGTGATGATGACGCAGTTACTCCCGGTTGCACTTAGAGGGATTATGGACACACATGTGCGTGAGTTGCTTACTGACCTATGCCACTTTTTTGATGCTATCTCTCGAAAGTCGATCAGTGTGAAGCAACTCCATAGGCTACAGGAAGAGATCGTTGTCATACTGAATGAGCTAGAGATGTACTTCCCGCCTGCATTCTTTGATGTCATGTTGCATCTATGTGTCCACATCATGGACGACATCATCGACCTAGGGCCGACATTCCTGCATAGCATGATGCCGTTCGAGAGGATGAATGGGGTCATCAAAGGATTCATTCGTAACATGTCACGTCCAGATGGAAGCATAGCCCAGGGATATCTAACCAAAGAGTGCATCTCTTTCTGTGAGAGTTATCTAGTAGGCACCAGAGACCCTATTGTTGGTTCGCCCGTCAACAAGCACTATGGAGGGCTCGAAGGCAAAGGTCACACCAACGGTCATAGGGATGTGAATGTGTTATGCTCGGGCCGACAAAACGAACTTGACAGGGCAAACTTAGTAGTGCTACAACACCTAGATGTGCTATAAGATTTCGTGACACTGCACAAAGAGACCATCGCAAAGAAGTACCGTGACCGTGGGGTGCACAGGACAGACGCTGAAGTTATTAGAGAGCACAACTCCACTTTCGTGCGTTGGTTCAAAGAGCGAGTTCTGGCTAATACCCCGGAAGAGGGTTGTCCGAACGGAACACTCATATACGCCTTAGCCCATGGCCCCTCGACCAACCTCGCAACTTATCAAGCATACGATATCAATGGATACACGTTCTACATGGAGGAGAAAGATATAAACAGTGATGACCAAAACTCAGGGGTGACGATGGAAGCCATGACCGGGAATGTAATTAAAAGATATTACGGAAGGGTCGAAGAGATATGGGAGCTTAACTACTCTGGATTGCATAGAGCGACGATGTTCCGTGTCAGATGGGATAAGAATGTACACAGAGAAAACCGACATTTCACTACCATGTGTATACCCGACTCCGATAGCGGTACCGTCAATGCTATCGCCAAAAATGAGCCATGGGTACATGCTAAACATGTGACACAATGTTTCTTCATAACTGATCCGATCAATCCTAGCCGTGTTGTCGTGAGGTGAAGCAAAAGGAGCATCTCCAGAATGGATGGAGTCGCCAACGAGGAAGACTATGACCAGAACAGTGATCCGATGAGGGAAGCTGATGCTGATGACAACGAAACATACGTCAAAAGAAGAATGAAGACTACATTACCTACGAAAGATCGTAATCACTGGAGAAGGAAAAGTCACGACCATGGGCTCAATTATTCGACAACGAACAAAAGAGGGAAGAAGATCAGTCTCAAGAGTCATCGTCGCCCAAAGCTGACAAACTAATCCCCAAAGTTTGTGTGTGTCTAGCTATTTTGTATACCGCCGATAGCGGTTAAACGATGTAATATATATTATACTAATTATTATCCGGAGGGTAACAGTGGTATTTCTCAAACGACAGACCGAATTAAAGGAAGGAAAGTGCAAAAGATAGATAAGAAAAAGAAAAGTGCAAATGAAAAAAAAAGAAAAAAAGGAAGTTTTGCAAAATGAAAGAAAGTTTGTGGAATATGAAAAATAAAAAGAAAAAGAATAATATAAATAAAAAGAGAAGTAAAAATAAAATAAAAAGGAAGGAAGTTGTGGAATATGAAAAAGAATAAGAAAAATAATAATATAAATAAAAATAAAAATAAAAAAATGTAGTAGTAGCGTGTTTCTGAAACACGACGCTAAGGCTAATTTAGCTATAGCGCGTTTTTCTGCGGCATGCTATAGATAGGAAAAAGACAAATAAAAATAAAATAAAATAAAAATAAAAAAAGTTAGCAGTAGCGCGTTTCTCAGCCCCGCGCTATAGCTAACTTAGCTATAGTGCGGTTTTCTACCCCGTGCTGTAGCTAAGTCGCACATCTATTTCCTCTCACTCTCGCTCGATCCGATCGACGATCCCTCTGTGCCACCCCTTCCCCACCGCCGACGCCGCACCCGCCCACGCCACCATCGATGCACGCCGCCCCGACACTCCCTTCCCCTTTGCCGGGCCCGTCCCCATAGGTCCACCCCCCGGCCCGGCCCCTCCCCCGTCGCCCACGCCACGCCCGCCCACACCGCCGTCGACGCACGCCGCCTCGAGCAGTCCCTCCACCGGTCGGCGCCCCTCTCCCTAGTAGTCTCTCTCTCTCTCTCTCTCTCTCTCTCTGACCAGCCGTATGTGTTCTTTGCAGCATGTTTGGCCAGAAGCAAGGTGCTCGGCGAGGAGGAGAAGGTGGCCGGAAGCAAGGTGCTCGGCAAGGTGCAGCAGGTTCTCCCCCTGCAGTCTGTTTTTTTGCTATCATTGATTCATGTGTGCTGCTACTGTTGTGTGCTGCTGCTGCCGTGTGCTACTGCTGCTATGTGCTGCTGCAATTTCAGTTAGAGCAAACTAGAATTCAAAGCAAACTAGAATTGTTCACTAACAGAATTGAAAGCAAACTAGAATACAAATATGATCTCATTTGAATTGAGTTAGAGCACTGTCCAGTTACAGAATTTTTTGAAATTTTCAATTAACTGACCATTTCAGTTTTGATAACTGTGCAAACTTCAGTAAACTGATTCGGTAAATTCAGTTAACTGAATCATGCAATTGACATCTATTGACTGTAAATTCAGTTAACTGAATCATGCATGATTCAGTAAATTCAGTGTGTGTGTGTGTGTGTGTGTGTAAATTCAGTTAACTGAATCTATGTTGTTGTATTATGTTGCTGTAGTACTGGCTCTAGCTAGTGGCCTCTTACGAGGTGTTTAGGAGATATTTTCAGAGTGTGTGGACTGAAAATGTTAGTACTGTTTACTTTATCAAAGCAGATGAGAAATCATATTAAATGCTTGAGCAAAATGTGTGGTGTTAGAATGCCAGCGCTGTTGATTATCACTTTTGCAGCACTATAGAATGCCAGTTATCACTTTTGCAGCTTATGTTGCTGCTACTATGTCTGTGCTTGTTTTGCCGGAAACCGATTGCTAAGTGACCTATGTTTTGCCGGAAATGTTGTTTCATTTCCATTCCGGCAAATTTTAGGTGCTCTATATGTGCACTTTCTAGCAAAGGTCATGCCGAAATTTTCCGTGAATTTCGGCATGACTTGTGCTAGAAAGTTGGACATATCGAGTGCTTGAGATTTGTCGCGACGGGAATGAAACGACATTTCCAGCAAAACAAAGGTTACTTTTTTTGTCATTATTCACTTTATTATATAAAGCTCGATAATTAAACTACTACGACATTGAACCCTAGGAAACATGACTGACACCGATGAGGCCGGAGATTCTCAGTCCCAATTAGGTCGAGCACAGACCTACCTCGACTTTCTGGCAGATCAGGAGAGACAAGAAGCTGGGTGTCAGGACCCCCTTGTCATGACGGAGGACGATGATGGTGGCGTCGGCGCTGACACTGATGCCACCAATGACACAGGCACTGAGACTAGCACTGATGATGTTGCCAACTACAGTACGGAAGGTGGGACCTCCCAAGCCAGTGAGGGAAAGAAGGAAAAGAGGACATGACGCCCAAATGAGCTCGGCACCGGAAGACTGGTGGTCACGGCGGTGCACCCTGGAGAGTTCGAGCCAATAGAGCCGCGAGAAGTGGCAGCAGGTTACGACAACCAACTAGCATGCATCCTACGGGATACCGCTAACATCAACACCACAAAAATACGGAAGAATGAACATTTGAAGAAGCTGCTCCTAACTAGGTTGCACGCAAGATTCCTATTCCCCGGTCGGAATGACAATGTTAACCCATGGGAAGATGATGCCATGAAAAAAAACCAACAACAAAGCCCCAGGGAAGTTCAGCAACACATTGAGCGCTTGGAAAACAGGGGTGAAAAAGGCGATTCAAGTAGACCATGAAACCTACACTGAGATTGTTGCAGACAATCCAAAAATTACGATAGAGGACTTTGAAAAGTTCAAGGAGACTTGCAATGAAGAAGCTGCCAAGGCCAGGTCAGAGAGAGGCAAGCAGCTGTAGGCAAATAACATGGGGAACCACCACCTTGGAAGTCGCACGGGAAAGCGGCCCGTGTGGGTAAGGAGGACGCAGAACGTGAACTTCAGGGGATCCCAGACCCATTGGCTGAGTTCACCGACCAGCAGGAGCATGACTTCATCAGGGCCCGATTCTCGTGGGACCCCAACAAAAAGTTTTTTTCACCGACGGGCTGACTAGGAAATTCATGAGATTACTGGTAATTATCCCTTTTTCCACCTTACATATTAGGTTCTGATCAACGAAGTCTACTACATTCTAGTCGCATTCGTAAATGATTCACGGTCCATTTTGCAGAGAGAGCAACACAAGCTTGCGGCCGAGAGCGACTCGTCGACTCAGTCGACTCAGTCGTCGACGAAGTACAAGTGGGACACTCCTTTCAACCGTGCCATTAACATAATGATGGGACACCCGCCCGGCCAGCAACCGCAATATGGACGTGTGCACGGCGCCGGGGATGGCGCCATGTGGAAGTACTATTATAGCGAGGACCCCGAGGCCAAAAGACAGAGAAAGAAGTTCAGTCAAGTGACTATCAACGAGAAGGTGGTGCGGGCGATGGAGAAAGGAAAATCTGAGACCAAAGGTGAGATAATGGCTGCCTGTAGACATGATATGGCGGCCGCCTTTACAAGCTTGATTCCAACTATGGTCACATGGACGCAACAAAACCCAAACATGCCACCAAGTGATTTTCCCATGCCCAGTTTCACCGGGAGAAACTCAATGAACACCTGACCCATACCCGTACCTAGTATGGCAACCGCACCCACACCCGCACCTCCTCCAGCACCTGCTCCTGCACCCAGCTATCACAACATCCCTAGCTCCATCCATGACTTGAACGCCGGGCCGTCGACATTGGCTGAGCTCGAAGCCCTCAGTGTAAATACGCGTCGCACCTTCATCAACTCAACTAATTAATTAATCTTCAGTTGCCGTTCTTTTTGGATCCCTGATGCCGCACATATATGTCATTGTAGGCCGACTCCACTCCGTGCACCCTCCTTTACCACATGAAGGGTGGGTTGGTGGATGTGGGGAAGGGTACTATAGTGAAGCCCAAGGATCGATTATTCCACCGCCGGCAGATGCCTGATAACGCCTTAAGGGTCTCCTTGGCGAGTGTGAAAGAGGGCTACGAGGGTTTCCCTCGTCCAATACAAACTGATGGAGAGGATGACGAGACTCCAATGCAGCTTGGCTAATGCAAAAATTGGCCGATCCTGTGGCCGAAAAATCTTCTTCGTGTCGAGGTGGCCGGGAGCGCACCAATGGGACCTCAGGATGGTATGACCACAACCCCTCCTACACAAGTACAATCATCGTCTATGCTGCTTGCTGAGATCAAGAGACACGAGGAAGGAGGGCCAACCATTCCAGCAAATGATGCCATCTGCCCCATGGAAGAGGATATGGATGATGACATGGAGGAGGTTGAGGACCCTCTCCAGTATATCAATACCGGCTATGACATGGAAATAACACTGAGTCAACCATATGAATATGAGATGCAAGTACCAGAGCCGGAACGTCCTCGGGAGTGCAAGAAGTCTTTGTTCATGCAATCCTCGCAGGACACGCCCCCAGATGTCAGTTCCACCCAAGCTCAACTACTTAGCCAGTGTCGTCCAATGCTGAGCTCGGCAACACTAGGGGTGGTGCTCAGGGAGGGTCTGACAGACCCACAAGCACCTCAGCCCACCAAGAAGAAGCAGAGGAAGAGACCGACGGCGAGAAAATCCAATAAAGCTGACAATGTTGGTTCTGGCAGCCAGCTGCCTTCGACCAAGGTTGACAGTGTACCGATGAAACATGCGCCATTAATCCATGTCGCGGGAGAGCCAATGGTACCGGAGAATGCACTAGCTGCCATAACAGGGGATCTCAGGAGACTCCATGACCATGTGCTTTCGACAGAGAGAAGCCTCCTCGCCTCGAATGATCCAGGATACCCACTTTATACGGTTCATGTGCCGAGAAGTTGCAAGATGCACATCCACACATGCCCGGAGCTCTTCTTCGTGAGGTTTGATTACATCTTCCAGATGTTTCAAATGAGGACACTCGATTTTACGTTCGTCCGCCTGTATGCGCTGCACATGAACTACAACGTCAGGAGATAGCAAGTCACTGGTCTTGCGGTCATGGACCCATACTACATGCATGAGGGCTTCTTGTCAATCAGTGATGCCAACCGTCAGTATGCGAGTCAGTACATCGAACAGTTCTTGGTCAGCAATAAGGACAAAGAAACGATTCTCCAACCTTATCATCCCGGGTAAGTCATCTACGGATAGCACTATAACACATACATCCTTTCGTGCATTTCAATAATTACTTTGCACGCATGGAGGCTAACTTGATCGTGTATTTTGCACAGCGGGGTGTGTCGTGCCGTTCTCATCGTTCTTTACCCTCGTTACTCCCGCGCTCTATATTTGGACCCGTCGAAGAACATATAGAATAAAGATTACACACAGATAAAGTATGTTCTGGACAGAGCTATGCTGGGCTTCAGCATGCGGGGTGGCTACATCCAAAGCAAAAAAAAAACAAATAAGGCCGGGGTCTGTTTCGGCCACTAGACTGACTTCTGTTGCATTCAGCAACCAACAAGAAGTGAGAACGATGGATTCTATGTCATCCATCTAATGATGGAGTACAGAAGGTATGTGCAATCACTTTGCATGAAATCTTCATCCGATACCCATATCCAAAGATGGGCCGAAGCCTTTGGAGCCATGCCGGATAATCGACTTCGAAATGATTTCTACCGGATCCAGCAGGAAATTGCATCCATCATCATGAAAGATGTCCTTGAATAGAATGGGATGTTCTATGGTCGCCAAATATCACGAGCTGACGTCCGAACCCGCATTGCCCTACAACGTCAGGACATGACGCCTTTCACTAAGCTTGGGTCCGGCCTCCCGGATATGGACAAATGGGAAGAGTGCACTGCTTAAAAACAATGTGTTTGTTTAGTTACTTGTTACTTTCTCTGTATGACGAAACTTTGAAAGTCTCAGTACGACGAAACTATTAGATGTATGGTGCCACGCTCTAGTTAATTAATTTCAGTACGATCAAATTTGTTAACTATGTTTCCTATATATGTTGCTTCTATTTCATAACCGTTTCATTCAATTCGCTTCATGACGAGGAAGTGGTATGCCGTGTATGTAGGGCATGTTCTGGGTGTGTATGATGAGTGGCCAGAGTGTTAGGCCCAGGTCTCTGGCTTCTCTGGCGGATGCCAGAAAGGGTTTGATAGCAGAGCGGGAGCCGAAGCTAGTTACTTGAGATTCATGGCACAACAGGGGATTCAGAACCAGCGCTGCTGCAAAAACTACTACATAATACCGCTTTTGATCATCGTGATCGCTCTTATCTCGTATGTCATAGTTTAGGTAGATGATGAAACATGTGTCTACGGTGACAATGTAAGAGACATGTGATCATTAACTTGTATCGCTATTTCGAGATGATGATGAGATCGACATCATTTGTGTTGAGACTATGTTGTACCACTTCGATGATGATGATGAGACATTCCTTTTTCATATAGTTTCAGTGTATGTGTATGTTGTAATTGTATAAAACATGTAAAAATACGAATACAACAACATAAAAAAAGAAAATACTAGGAGTAGCATGGGGGATTGGAGTAGTAGGAGGCGCTGCCTTACCAGTAGCGTTTGTTGCATAGGCACGCTACTAGTATTAGCAGTAGCGATGGACACAGGCGCGCTACTACTAGATATAGATAGCAGTAGCACTGGTTCAAATAAGCGCTACTGCTAAAAATTAGTTGTAGCATCATAGCAGTAGCGCGCCTGCCCGCGCTACTAATAGCCAAAAAACCAGCGCTACTGGTAAGGGTTTTCCTAGTAGTGATAGACAACTGACCATTAACAAAAGACAACTGAGCCGCGATAATAAACAAGTTGCAGTAGTGTTAGCAAAATTCACAGGTACACATAGTGCAATGAAGTTGCTTTGTATGTAGCACTAAAGGTGACTTATGTTTCGTTTGATTTTTCTCGTTTTTATGCGAACCAACCTAATAGCAGTCCTACTAGGCCAAAAGGAAGAAGTTGCTTCCTTATAACACTATAGTCGCCTCCATCGCACTCACAGTTTCCCTCAAAAAAAGTTTGACGAAACTTACTCAAATGGGATCTAGTTTTGAAGAAATCGTCATGAGAAACCCAACGGTGAAAATGAAAATGGATATTGACGCTTGAATCAAAAGTTACGGCTTTTAACACTTTTTGAGCCCTAGATAAATGCATGTGGGACAAGATTTAGGTTGATTTCTTTGTTACTGTAACACGATCGCATGAGTGCAGGAAAGGTGGTGGCAGGGACCTGGATGTTTCCTTTTTTGGAAGCATGTATGGAGGGACCGGTTGTATTTTTCATATATAATAAGGGCGCTGGATCTTGAGAACGAGCTCATGAGCGCTCGCTAGCCACTCCTAACTTATAACCATCAACACCTAAGTAAGAGAAGCATGGATTCAATGAGCTAACAGTTGATATGGCGCGCGCACACACACACCCTGGGATTATATGCTAGATCTACACACTCCAAAACACTCCACGAGGTTCTATAGATATTTGATAATAGTGTTTAAGATACTTATTAACACATAATACATAAAAAATGCACTAGTGCAGAACCGAGCTATAACACTGGTTCGTAAGGCCCTTTTGTGCCGGTTCTGTAACCGACACTAAAGAGTGGGGACTAAAGGTCCCCCCTTTAGTACCGGTTATGCACGAACTGCTGCTTAAGGACCACCACGTGGCACGTGCCAGCGCCGGGGGCGGGGAGCCCTTTAGTACCGGTTGGTAACACCAACCGGTACCAAAAGGTTTGGGGGGTTTTGGGTTTATTATTTATTTTCCCTTTAATTTTGTGTTTTCCATTTAATTCTTTTTCATTTGCTGGTATTTTACTATACTACATATTGTATACGTTATGCATATATATAAATAGAATTTCTCGTAGAACTGATCATATATATATATATATATGTATATATATATATATATATATATACACACACACACACACACTAGTAGAAAATGGGGCAATGGTCCAGGCCGGTCCAGCCCATTAGTCCCGGTTCAATCCAGAACCGGGACCAATGGGGGCATTGGACCCGGTTCTTGAGCCCCGGGGGCCGGCCGGGCCACGTGGGCCATTGGTCCCGGTTCGTCTGGACCTTTTGGTCCCGGTTGGCGGGACGAACCGGGACCAATGTGCCTTGCTCCTGGCCCACCACATTGGTCCCGGTTGGGGGAATGAACCGGGACCAAAGGCTTCCCTTTAGTCCCGGTTCATGCCACGAACCGGGACCAATTAATTGCCTATATATACCCCGCGAGCAGAGCACTCTCACTGCTCTATTTTTCGTGGCCGGCGAGGAGAGAGCTTTGTGTTGCTCTAGCTCACCTCCTATGCACACAAGGTGTTCGATGGAATGCCCGAGCCACACTACTTAAGCTTTCTCCTCTCCAAGCTCCACCTCCAAGCTCCATTTTTCTCAATATTTGTCTAGGTTTAGCGGTCCGTCACATCCCGTCCCCGTCTTCACCGCCGTCGATCGCCCGCGTCGCCGGCACCACCGTGGTGAGCCTCTTGTTCTTATCTTCTTTCTGAAAAGGAAAAAAAACTCTTACTTGTATGTTTATATAGATACTTGTATAATTTTCTTACTTTTATTATTGCATCTTATATAGTGCGATGGTTTTGGTATCCGCCCCCGTCGGCCCTCGTCCTGTCTATGATTCAGATGTGGTATATATTATCTTTTCATAACTATTGGTTCATTTATTGTTTATGACAATTATGCCGACCAACGTGACATAGATTTTATTTATCTAGGAGGTTGTTGAACCAGAAATTCCAACCGACCCTATTGTCGAGAGGTTAAATTTAGTTGAAGAAGAAAACAATTTGTTGAAGGAAAAAATTAGAAAAATTGAGGAGGAGAAGATGATATTGGAGTTGCATGTTGCGGATGTCGTCGATGATCACAAGATCAAGATGGATGCAATGCGCTTGAAGATTAGAAAGATTAGAAAATATGCCATTCATACCGAGGCTTGGTATCATTATGCCGTTGGATCAGTTGTTACATTGGTTGCGATTATGATCGCATTTGTTTTCGCATTGAAATGTTTTACATAGTTTCAGTGTATGGTTTAATTAATTTAGATGCTCTGCAGAGCTTTATGTTGTTAGATGAGAACTATGTATGTACTTTGGTTTTAATGTGATGATGAACTTCTATTAATTTGGTCACTTAATTATATAATGCATGCAGATGAACCGACAATGGATGTACGGTTCAAGACACACCTCCGAGTACATTAAGGGCGTGCATGATTTTCTCGAAGTGGCTGAGGCAAACAAGAAGAATGGTTTTATGTGTTGTCCATGCCCTGTATGTGGGAATACGAAGTCTTACTCTGACCGGAAAATCCTCCACACCCACCTTCTTTACAAGGGTTTCATGCCACACTATAATGTTTGGACGAGGCACGGAGAAATAGGGGTTATGATGGAAGATGGCGAAGAAGAAGAGTACGATGACAACTATGTGCCCCCTGAATACGGTGATGCTCCTGAAGATCAAGAGGAACCAGACGATGTGCACGATGATGCTGCAATGGGCGAAGCTGCTGAAGATCAAGAGGAACCAGACGATGTGCCCGATGATGATGATCTCCGCCGGGTCATTGTCGATGCAAGGACGCAATGCGAAAGTCAAAAGGAGAAGCTGAAGTTCGATCGCATGCTAGAGGACCACAAAAAAGGGTTGTACCCCAATTGCGAAGATGGCAACACAAAGCTGGGTACCATACTGGAATTGCTGCAGTGGAAGGCAGAGAATGCTGTGCCTGACAAAGGATTTGAGAAGCTACTTAAAATATTGAAGAAGAAGCTTCCAAAGGATAACGAATTGCCCGACAGTACATACGCAACAAAGAAGGTCGTATGCCCTCTAGGATTGGAGGTGCAGAAGATACATGCATGCCCTAATGACTGCATCCTCTATCACGGTGCGTACAAGGATCTGAACGCATGCCCGGTATGCGGTGCATTACGGTATAAGATCAGACGAGATGACCCTGGTGATGTTGACGGTGAGCCCCCCAGGAAGAGGGTTCCTGCGATGGTGATGTGGTATGCTCCTATAATACCACGGTTGAAACGTCTGTTCAGAAACGGAGAGCATGCCAAGTTGATGCGATGGCACAGTGAGGACCGTAAGAAAGACGGGAAGTTGAGAGCACCCGCTGACGGGTCGCAGTGGAGAAAAATCGAGAGAAAGTACTGGGATGAGTTGGCAAGTGAGCCAAGGAACGTATGGTTTGCTTTAAGCGCGGATGGCATTAATCCTTTCGGGGAGCAGAGCAGCAATCACAGCACCTGGCCCGTCACTCTATGTATGTATAACCTTCCTCCTTGGATGTGCATGAAGCGGAAGTTCATTATGATGCCAGTTCTCATCCAAGGCCCTAAGCAACCCGACAATGACATTGATGTGTACCTAAGGCCATTAGTTGAAGAACTTTTAGAGTTGTGGAATGGAAACGGTGTACGTATGTGGGATGAGCACAAACAGGAGGAATTTAACCTAAAGGCGTTGCTGTTCGTGACCATCAATGATTGGCCCGCTCTCAGTAACCTTTCAGGACAGACAAACAAGGGATACCACGCATGCATGCACTGTTTACTTGACACCGATAGTATATACCTGGCAAGCTGCAGGAAGAATGTGTACCTGGGCCATCATCGATTTCTTCTGACCAACCATCAATGTCGAAAGAAAGGCAAGCATTTCAAAGGCGAGGCAGATCACCGGAAGAAGCCCGCCATGCGTACCGGTGATCACGTACTTGCTATGGTCAATGATTTACACGTAATCTTTGGAAAGGGTCCCGGCGGACTAGCTGTTCCGAGTGACGCTGGGGGACACGCACCCATGTGGAAGAAGAAATCTATATTTTGGGACCTACCCTACTGGAAAGACCTAGAGGTCCGCTCTTCGATCGACGTGATGCACGTGACGAAGAACCTTTGCGTGAACCTGCTAGGCTTCTTGGGCGTGTATGGGAAGACAAAAGATACAGCTGAGGCACGGGAGGACCTGCAACGTTTGCACGAAAAAGACGGCATGCCTCCAAAGCAGTATGAAGGTCCTGCCAGCTATGCTCTTACCAAAGAAGAGAAGGAAATCTTATTTGAATGCCTGCTTAGTATGAAGGTCCCGACTGGCTTCTCGTCGAATATAAAAGGAATAATAAATATGGCAAAGAAAAAGTTTCAGAACCTAAAGTCTCATGACTGCCACGTGATTATGACGCAACTGCTTCCGGTTGCATTGAGGGGGCTTCTACCGGAAAACGTCCGATTAGCCATTGTGAAGCTATGTGCATTCCTCAATGCAATATCTCAGAAGGTGATCGATCCAGAAATCATACCAAGGCTAAGGAGTGATGTGGTGCAATGTCTTGTCAGTTTCGAGTTGGTGTTCCCACCATCCTTCTTCAATATCATGACGCACGTCCTAGTTCATCTAGTTGACGAGATTGTCATTCTGGGCCCCGTATTTCTACACAATATGTACCCCTTTGAGAGGTTCATGGGAGTCCCAAAGAAATATGTCCGTAACCGCGCTAGGCCAGAAGGAAGCATCTCCATGGGCCATCAAACAGTGGATGTCATCGGGTTTTGTGTTGACTTCATTCCTGGCCTTAAGAAGATAGGTCTCCCTAAATCGCGGTATGAGGGGAGACTGACTGGAAAAGGCACGCTTGGAAGGGACTCAATAATATGCAGGGACGGATATTCTTGGTCTCAAGCACACTACACAGTTCTACAGAACTCTACCTTGGTGACCCCATATGTCGATGAACACAAGAACAGTCTGCGCTCCAAACACCCGGAGCAGTGCGATGACTGGATTACATGTGAACACATCAGGACTTTCAGCAGTTGGTTGTAAGCACGTATCAGAGGTGACAACACTGTTTGTGATGAGCTGTACTTGTTATCCAGGGGACCATCTTTGACTGTATTGATTTGGAAAGGATACGAGATAAATGGGAATACATTTTACACGATTGACCAAGATCAAAAGAGCACCAACCAAAACAGCGGTGTCCGCTTTGATGCAACAACCGAGAGGGGAAATGACACATATTATGGTTACATAGTGGACATATGGGAACTTGACTACGGACATGATTTTAAGGTCCCTTTGTTTAAGTGCAAATGGGTCAATGTGTCAGGAGGCGGGGTACAGGTAGACCCACAGTACGGAATGACAACAGTGGATCTGAAAAATCTTGGGTACACCGACGAACTGTTCGTCCTAGCCAATGATGTGGCACAGGTTATCTATGTGAAGGACATGTCTACCAGACCGAGAAAGAGAAAAGATAAGGAAGCGAATACATCATACGATGAGCCAAAGCGCCACGTAGTTCTTTCAGGAAAAAGGGACATCGTGGGAGTGGAGGACAAGACAGACATGTCTGAAGATTATGAAAAGTTTCATGAAATTCCTCCCTTTAAAGTCAAGGCTAACCCCAGCATCCTGATAAACGATGAATATTATCCATGGTTACGGCGCAATAAGAAAATGACACAAGCGAAGAAAAGGTGAAGACTTTCTCCCGCAACTATTATGATGATACCATGCCAACTTTGTAACTGACGAGTATGATACCATTGTCCGTTTTGTACATGCACATGCTATGTGTGGGTCAATTTATGATACCATGCCAACTTTCAACTTTTTCAGAGTTCATTTGAAATGCTTTAATGTCTTATGGTTCGGCCCTCGTAATAATTAAAAATAGCAACAATAAGTATTTTGTTGTAAGTAGAAACAAAATAAAATAAATAAAGCAAGAAAGAAAACAAAAAAACAAAAAAAGTGGAAAGTTTATAATTTTCCTAAAACTAAAAGAAAAAAGAATTTAAAATAAAGCAAAAAACAAAAGAAAATAAATAATGCACAAAACAAAACAAACAAGCTGGAAAAAAAATAAAAATAGCAACAATAAGTAAAGAAAACAAAAAAACAAAAAAAAATGCCCCCCACTAGGCCCCCACGCCTGAATACGACTTGAATCCCTACTATGGGCCAGGATTCAGGCCCGCAGTAGGCCCAGAAGGCCCATCAGGCAAAGCAGTCGCAAGTAGGCCCATAAGCCTGCAGTAGAGAGGAGTTCGAGAGGGGTGCGACAGTGGGGCTTATAAACCACTGCCCGCCCCTCTCAACTAGCGAGGTGGGACTAAACTTTGGCCCCGATGCGGGCAGCACAGGGGCCTTTGGTCCCGGTTGGTGGCTCCAACC
>NC_041383.1:65986414-65986923 GCF_002162155.2 Triticum dicoccoides
GAGAAAGAAGAAATTCTATTTTTTCTTCTTTCTCCTCTATTCCTTTCTTCTTCTCCTCTTTTTTTTTCTTCTTCTTCTTCCTTCTTCCTTTTTCTCTTTTCTTCCTTTTCCTTAATTATTTTCCTTTCTCGAGGGAGAAGAAGAAAAAGAAGAGGAGAAGAAGATATAACCCCCTCTAGATAACTTCGACATGAGGGGCGGTCGATATATATATATATATATATACCCCCTCTCGACCGTGATAACTTATACAACTGCAGCACCCCCCTTGGCCCTCTCGCTCGACCAAAACTCTCGAGGACACCTAAACCCTAGAGAGAAAATGATGTTGGTCTCCTACCCCCTCCCGCCGCGCCCCTACCCGACAAATTAACTCTATCGAGGCCACCCAAATTTATCAAGTTAAAAGAGCGTTATCGTCGAGGCCACCCCAAACCCTTGAAGCGTTGTGTCGAGGCCACTAACATGATTCCTTATTGTGATTAGCTAGCTAGTTCTACGTTTGCCAC
>NC_041383.1:65987017-66001004 GCF_002162155.2 Triticum dicoccoides
ATATATATATATATATATATATATATATATATATATATATATATCCATCTGTACCATGTTTGAATAATAATTGACATGTTGTAAATATTTGCAGAAACTATGGAGCACTCCCGAGATGAAGAAACAGAAGCGATGTTGGGGGACATAATCGCAAATGGATCAAGTGATGATGTTGCGTCATTTCTCCTCGACACCGTTGATCAGCTAGATGAAGAAGAGGGCTATGTTTATGATGGTGGCTTCGACCCATTAATGCCGGTACAACAGGAGGACTATGTTCATGATGGCTCCAGTGACACAATGGAGGTACAAGACGAAGGAGACCGTGCTGACTGCTCCAGTCACCGAACCGAGTCCGGCTAGGTATATATATATTAGTTAAGCCCGTGCTGACTAGTTAATTGATGTATCCATTGTTTTGGTATATGTACACATATTAATTACTGTCGTCTTTCTTCCTTATAATTTCTAGCCCTCCGGATCGAGCACAACTTCGGTAAGGAGACGAGGCCCGAAGAAAAAGTTGAGCTCGGATGAAAAGTTTGAGATCATAGAAATCGCACCCGACGGCGAACCGATTGAACCCATCCGGACAAGGAAGGCATTTTCTGCTCAGTGCGGGGTTCTTGTTAGGGACAGGATCCTGATCAGCATCCAGCAATGGTATAAGCCTGCTAAGGATGAAGACACTGAGGTGTCTTATGTCAATGATATGCAGAAAGAAGATCTTTGGACTGAGCTGAAGGCAAATTTCACCCTACCGCTAGAGGAGGATTCGTAGAAGCCAGTTAAAGAGCAATTAATCAAGTCTTGTGCTCTTAAGAAGATGGCAGGCCTAATGAGGAGGTGGAGGAAAGAGCTGAACCAGTTTGTCAAGGAAAAAAAGACACCAGAATTCATCGGCAAATATGAGAAGATCAAAGATCACTGGCCCGCATTTGTGGCCCACAAGACATCGGAAAAGAGTAAGAAGATGTCGGAGACAAACAAGAAAAATGCTGCGAAGAAGAAGCTTCACCATCGCACGAGGTCAGGTGGCTACCTCAAAGCCCGGCCTAAGTGGTCCAAGGCTGAGCATGATCTGCTTGAAAAAGGGATCGAACCAGAGACAATGCGCTGGCCAGACCGTTGCCGGACTTGGTTCTTCGGGGCTGGCGGAACCTTGGACCCTGTAACAGGGAAGTGTCAATGGACGAACAAGCAACTGCAAATACCAGTCAAGAACCTTCGACACTATATCGATGCAGCGCAGCGAGGGATGTTCCTTCCAAACAGGGAGAAGGACAAGCTCACAATGGCCCTTGGGAATCCCGAGCACCCTGGACGGACACGAGGCACGCCAGGCTCCATTCCGTGGAAGGTTGGTTTTTCGGACGCGGGGGGTTACAAAACCCACGAGAGGAGGAAGAAACTAGAGCAGGACCAAATGCAGGCGCTGCTTGGAAGGGTAATGGGGCTAGAGGATCGAGAAGAGGAACGAGAAGCAGCAGATCGCAACAAACGACATGCCAAAGCTTCCCCCGAAGCTACCCCGCCATGTCAGCGGAGAAGCAGCGTGGCTTCCACCAAGCTGCTTCAGCCAGAGCATATCTTGACGGCTCCTACCAGCTATCCCGTGGATGGTATCACGGAGTCTCAAAATTGCCACATGATGGCGCGATGGATGAATTTGAAGGTCAAGGCGGCTGTTGGCCAAGTTTATCCTAGTGGACCCGGCACAACTTATCACTGCCAGCCGATTCCAAAAGGATATGCTAAGGTGATGGTGGATGAAATAACGGAGGGATTTGAGGACCTCGTGCTTGACCACCCTACCGGTGAAGGGGAGACTAGGCTGGGTTCTGCTCTGAAGACTCCATGCCTATGGAAGAAGGAGGTCATCAACCTTCTGAACTGGACGCCTCCGCCTCCTCCTGCTGCTCCGGCGAGTCAGGGCACTCCGCCTCCTCCACCACCTCCTCCTCCGGCGAGTGACGATCAAGGCACGCGTGGCGGCACTCCGCCTCCTTCTCCGGCGCATGGCAGCACTCCGCCTCCTTCTCCGCCTGCGCTGGCGCTCCCGAGCAGCCAGCAGCATCCTCCTTCTCCGCCTCGCCAGCAAGGGCGGAAGAGACCCGCCGCCGCCCCGGCTGCTCCGGCGCGTCGTACTCCTTCTCCTCCGCCTCGTAAGCAAGCACGAAAGAAGACAGACGCCGCAACCGCTCCGTATGCTCCGGCGTCTAGCAGCACAACCAGAGGAGGGAGGCAATACAAATACGGTCCATCATCTCTCAAGCCTCTAGAGAAGTTACCGTACGAGAGGTCCGAGGAGGAAAACGATACGATTGTGCAGGCCCACGTGAAGGAGTTCCTTGAAGGGGTGAAAGCAAAGAGACATCCACCTCCGGAGGAGAAGGTAGATCCGGTGAAAGCAAAGCGCACTATCGATGCCCTGAGGAAACCACCAAAGTCTCCGCCGAGAACCAACTATGAGCGCATTACTGAACAGACATATCTCCAAGCCCGGCGGTCGGGAACTACTGTCAGTGCTAAAAGATCAAAACAACGAGCAAAGGGGAAAAAATTGCCCAGCTCGGCGAACAAGCACAACAATCGTGCCCCCCGCTCAATGTGTCTAATGCTCCGGGGACGGTGGCCGGTTATGGCAATCTTGACGATTACCTGCCTGACGATGCACTTCCTGATTTCTTGAAGGTAGACGGACACAGATACGAGTACGGGAAGCCTCTCGTCAAAGATGAAAAATCTCTGACAACAATGATGCGAAGATTCCATAATTGGTACATGGAAACCTGCAGAGAGTCTGTTGGTAAGAATGCTTTGTATCTGCATATTAAAGAGGAGCACGATCTCGTTGCAAATGATCTGTTGACTGTTCCATTTGAGGAGTTCTTCGAGTTCTTCAATCAAAAGGCCCTCGATAAATTAATGGTCTTTTGCTACTGCCTGTAAGTACTATTTCTGTCATTAAGTCTCTATATATAGCTCGGCTCTTTCATTGCATGCATGTATTTATAATTAATTATCCTCAATATATTATGCAGATTGAAGATCGTCGAGTGCAAAAAACAAGAAATTTATGATATTGGGTTCATTAACACAAATATCATAGATGTATTTCTGGTTAAAAAGAACGTCAAAGAGGCCGAGGGCAACTTGCTACGATCGTTGATAAAAAATCAAAACAAAGATACCATACTCTTTACTTACAACGGCCCGTGAGTGTTACTGTCGTGTGCATATTCGGTTTCCCTTATTACTCAAGCGAGGTTATAGTAATGTAATTGATGAGTTATGCATGCGTGCGCAAGTACCACTATATTCTTCTGGAGATTAAGCTTGAGCGTGGACTAGTAACCGTCTTAGACTCGAGATGGAAAGATCCCAAAACCTATGCGGACATGACTGAAATGCTCAGCAAGTAAGTTCAATCGATCATAATTATCGCACCATATCGGTAACTTTTTGTTCATTTCCTCATATCTCAAGTAATAATAATTATTTTCTTTGTCTTGCAGGGTTTGGAAACAGTTCACCGCAGAAGCTCCGGGACTGCCGAAGGAGCTGCGATATACATACCCGAAAGTAAGTACTACTGACTAGCTAGTTGCGCGCATCTCCGGCCCGTTGATTCTATATATAGCTATACTTTCATCAATGCCATTTATAATGCTTCATATATCAGTTTGATTGACCTCTATTTCTCGTAAAGTGCTTGTGGCAGGAGGAAGGGAATGATTTCTGTGGATACTACGTGTGCGAGTTCATCCACACCGTGACTTTGAAAAACAAGCGGGGCTACTCTCAAAGACAATATGAAGTGCGTAAGCAATAATATTCACAATTTCATTTTATTACACCATCATTTCTGTTGAGTTTCATTCATATATATGTATTAATTAACCCCCTTCTTCAAATTAGACGTGGCAGATGCGGAATGAACTCCTAGAACCAGATCGCATGAAAGCAATTCAAGAGGAATTGGCGGGATTCTTTCTTGACCACGTCATCAGTAAAACCGGAGAATACCATGTGGAAATTGATTTCAAATGCTAGCTAGGGTTTTGTAATTATAAGAGATCTTATACATATTGTACATGTATGTAGCCAGTAGCATCGGATACATGATACGAAAACTTGTTGTTCGACCAACCTCTCGGAGAAGGAGAGGTCGATCGATCACTTCTCTCGGTATGCATGACGAACTTCTGTACTGAATGGTTCTCTCGATCACTTATGTATATATAGTACGTAGCGTCCAAGCACGGACATAAGAGAGGGCACTTCTCTCTATTAATTAGCTAGGTAACACAATATATGAAACACCTAATTAAATTAACCCCCCAAAACCCCCAACCTCCCCTCCTTTCAAAAAAAAACACAAAAACCCCAGCAACTGGAATGCTGACGCGTGGATGCATTTTGGTACCGGTTGGTGCCACCAACCGGGACCAAAGGACCCCTGACTGGGGTGGGCGCACAGAGCCACGTGGAGGCACATTGGTCCTGGTTCTGGATTGAACCGGGACTAATGGGTGGAGGTATTAGTAACAACCCATTAGTCCCAGTTCATGAACCGGGACTAAAGGCCCTTACGAACCGGGACTAATGGGTGGTTTTCTACTAGTGATATATATATAGGGTGGGTCTAATATGATAACACCCCTTAAGACCTTATTCTGCACACCAAATCGCTTATTCTGCTAACACCTCTGTCCCGCCCCAACCACCACCCACCCATCGATCCCATCCAAATCCCACCCCACCATTTCCTCCCCACTCCCCGGCTACCTAGTACCCCCCATCCCCGCGGCGCCTGGCCGACCACCACCTCCCGATCCGCCGCCCGGCCGATCACCACCTCTCGATCCGTCGCCCGGCCACCGCCTCCCACCGCGCCACCAACAATCACCTTCCACCGAGCTGCCCGTGGGACACGACGGGGCGGCCACTGGCCACCGCCGGCACCACCACCTCCCACCCCACCGCCCGGCCATGAGGGCGCCGCCCCACTGAATCCGGCCGTCTCCGTGGTTCTCGCGTCAGATCCAGTCGCTGGCAGCAAGGTCCACCGCCCCTCTCGCTGCCCAGACGAACTTTCGCCACCTCGCCCTGTCCTGCCACGACCGGAGACGTCGCCGTGTTCCCATCTTCCTCCCCTACACCATCGGTGGTGCTCAGGCGCTGTCCCCCTCCGTGCAGCTCGGTTGTGGCCCCCCTGCAGCTTGTTTTGCAGCCATCTCTCCTTCCCCCTCACCCACGCTGCTTGACAGCGACAAGCGGCGGTGGAGGAGCGTGCTCATGGCGGGGAGAAGGTGCGGGCATGTGGGGCTCGTCCCACTCGGGGGATATCGGGACCTCTATCTCCTCTCCCTCTGGTCACCGCCATGGCCAAATTCCCCAGCCCGCGCACCATCGCAGTTCAAGTGCTCATCGCCCGCACTACATGGGCTGAGGTGGTCCTCCTCCTTTCGCCGAGATCCACTGACCTATCCCTCTCCTCTTCGGCGCCCCCTCTCCATCCTGTGGGCTCCTCTACAATGGATAGTAGGGGATCTGCCTGGCGACCACCTTCCAGGCACCGCGGTTGGCTGGGACGACCCTCACGGCGGCGACCAAACATGTTGGGCCCAAACGGCGCAACACGGCGAGGCCACTACTGCTCTGACCACCTCTGTAGTTCTCGCCCCCCTCTGTTCGACTTCCTCTGCCATGGACCGAATCTGCAACGACCGCCCGACCAGCGTTGGCATGGTCTTGCAGTGCGGGCATGTATGTTCTTGATGTGCGGCCATGTTTCTTGGAGTGGCCGAGCACCCATGGCGTCTCGCGGTCCGAAGGCTTCAGCGTGCAGTGCATCTCATATTGTGCTTTAATCCGTTTCAGTCCAAAAAGGGAAACTAGAAAAGTTTGTTGTTTCGTTGTTGTTTCTAACAAGAATTTGGTGCTTCACTTCTGTTAATAAAACCACAAGCGGTATTCTTTCTTTTTCGATGAGGTTCACTTGTACTATACGTTGGTTCACTTTCGTATATGCGAGAAAAAGGAAGCATCATCTGCATGCAGTTCCTTTTGTATATGCCTGCTATGCCTGCAGTACACCCCATCCGTCATGTGTTTTTTAGAAGACAATTTGCATTGTCGCATGTGGCCATTTCACTTGTTTTCTATATGCTTGCAATGCGGTGTGTGTATGTTTGTAGTGCACTCCTCTGGTTCCCTTTGTAAAACAATTAAAAATCAACATAGAAAGAAGTTTGTTTCTTTTTAGATGAAGTCCACTAGTTTCCGCCCTATGATTCACTTTCACCAAGCGAAACAATGCAGTTCTCTAGTCTGTGCCACGTGGTTCACTAACTTTGACCATGAGGTTCACAAATAAGCTTAAAAAGTTAGAAAAAAGAGAAAACTTATGGGGTTCACTTGATCGTCTGATGCATTGCAGTTTTCAGTCTATAGTAGTGCGGTTTTCTGTGTGATGTAGTACATAAAATTTGTGTCTCACAAAAACAAATCGTGAAGTTCACTTGATCGTCACTTGAACGTCTGATGCAGTGCGATTTTCAGTCTAAAAGCAGTGCGGTTTGTCTGATGCAGTACATAAAATTTGCGTCTCACAAAGACAAATCATGAAGTTTGCTTGACCGTGTGATGCAGTGCGCTTTTCTGTCTGATGAAGTTCACTCGCCGATTAAGTAAACTTCATGATTTTAAAACGGAGTGTCCGCATTTCAGTAATTTTAAAACTGCTCTTGAACCGAAAAGCGCACTACATCACACGG
Source organism: Triticum dicoccoides (assembly GCF_002162155.2). Classification (NCBI taxonomy): domain Eukaryota; kingdom Viridiplantae; phylum Streptophyta; class Magnoliopsida; order Poales; family Poaceae; genus Triticum; species Triticum dicoccoides. Next base: position 65,993,800 of record NC_041383.1, read on the forward strand.
TCAAGTAAACTTCATGATTTCCAACGGCGTATCATACGTCTCGTTCCGACAAACGGTTAGAAAACTGGAGCAAAAACAGTACCGAAAATTTCAAAAAAATTGAAAAACAAAGTTCCGCGATTAAGTAAATTTGAAACTGCTCTTAAACCGCAACGAATTAGAGATGAATATATATATGAAAAAGATGCGCCTCGACGATATCTATCCAAGGGCGTATCGTTTGCTTCATTTTGGCAAGCGGTTTAGAAGAAATCGCCAAAAAACGCCCGCTGCCACTCATCATGGGACGCGCCAATTTCAAAACTGCTCTTAAACAGTGTGGAATCTCGAAAAGTGTTCAACATGTCGAAGTTGCGTCTAATTCATAGCTTTTCAACGGTATATTACACGCCTCATTCCGATGAACGGTTAAAAAATTAGAGCGAAAACAGTACCGAAAAAATAACGCATGCAGTTTTTTCCGACGAGAAGTTCACTAGTCTCTATTGCAGTGCTCGTCGTCAAAATGATGCAGTGCGCTTCTGTTGAGCGTGCAGTGCCGAAGTGGTGTGCAGAATAGTTATTCTGCTAATATTAGCAGAATAGACCGTCTGTATATATATATATATCATCGAATGTCTCACAACCACCATTATTCACACACATACACATGTGTATATATATACAATTAGGTATTTATACAATTTCTCCTACATGTTGCCTTTAGAGCTAGTGGCATTTGCCTTGGTGCCTTCGGAGCACGATGAAAATTGGGAGTGGTTTATGGGGGCGGTAGCGGGTAATGGTATTCCCTTTGGGGATCTATGACTTGGTCGAGCAAAAATCCCACTATTTCCTCTTGAAGTGCTCGTATGTGCTTCTTTGGTAGGAGCGTACCTGCACCTCATTGAACGGTTAAGAAGGAGATTAATATGCATGTGTATTAGTTCTGTGACTAGATATCGATAATGATGTAAAAATTGTGAATAATGTTCTGTCAAACGTATCCACAGCTGTCTATCAGATTTGGTCCTTTCGGACGCCATCATGCGAATGTTCTGCAAACATAGTATGCACACACTTTAGTCCCCTTCGCCTGCTTCAATGCCTTTACGAGAATATAATTTAATCAGATAATAATTAATCAAGCATGATAATTAATGGTATTGAAACTAGAATTAAAGAGATGGTAGCTAGCTAGTATTACTTAATTAATTATACATTGGGTCGAAACCAATATAGCTTTTCTTTCCATTCGCATGGAACCTCTCTCCCAAACTTTTCCGAAGCCCTGCCTGCCAACAAAGAAAATGAATAAACGAGTTATTAAATAGTTCATATCAGGAAATGATGAACTAAAGAGACCAACATATAGTTAATAATGATTGAAATTACCTGTCGACTATCCCCTTCAAGATTAAGTAGTCACTTTGTTTTTTAAGTTGTGAGTCCAGTACTTCAATTGTTCCTTCATCATTTAATGACTAACAAGATCCAATGGTAACTGCATGCGCACACGTTTGCATATCTTAATTAAGCGGGCATGTTTTTTAACATCTAGCTATCTAGTAAGCAAAAACAGAATTTGTAGTACAAGACAGTGTGACTCACCACAAGTTGTAAGGAAGTAGTATATCTTCATTGGTATTGAGGCATTTCAAGAACTCTAGCATGTTTTTCTCTAAATCGTTTTTATACCATGCACATGTCCATGTTTCTTCATTAATGGTATTTGGGTCAATGAACCCAATGCCATAGCGTCCAGCTTTTTTCATTTCATACATCTTCATCCTGCATAATACCATAGAAAAGAATATAGTGAGGATAATTACAGGTAATGATCGATCAATGAGCACTACAGCTAGCTTGAGACTTAAATTACAGAAAGAAATCACTTACAGACAATAGCAACTGACAAGAGCTTTGTCGAGTGCTTCTTGATTGAAGAACTGCCATAGTTCTGAATACTCAACGGTCAGAGCTAGCTTATGGAAGTAATGCTCTTCCTCGATTTTCACCATGAGGGACTCTCGATTGGAACTCTTGGTAATTTTCATGTGCCAATAATGCAATTCATACATTCTTGTTGGGAGGTTCTTAACCTCCTCAGGCTTGACCAAAGGTTGGCCGCGGTCATATTTCGGTTTTATGTCCTCCTCTCTAAGCGGAGACATGGGTTCAATCTCGAGGAGTTGTCCAACAGTGATACCGAGCATTTCAGTCTACCTTCTATGCTCGTCAGTTATTACCAGCTGACCGGCGCCGGTACTCTCATGTGTTGGTACAATAAGCGGGGGGATCGATTGCGCCGCCTGTTCTCCCAGCTGGGGAACGGTTTTCCCGCATTTTTGGCCAGCTGCATGGCTCGAGCTCGAGCTCCACTCCTTTTGTCGTGCTCGATGTGCCTTCCTGATTTGGCGCTCATAGTCTAAGTCTACAGGCTTGGGAGCTGGTGCTTTAGCCATATGAATAAAGTGGTGAATCTTATCGCCAGGCACTTTCTCCCTTGGCGGCGGTGGCGGTTTCGGTCCAAAATGGGCGTCCACCTAGGCCTTCACTATGGCTTTGTTTTTCTCCTCGGTCATGTCGTAAGGCCTCTGCAGAAGAGGCCCGAGGCTTGGACCATATTGAAATCGCGTGCCTCCACATGTACCTCCTGTACTACCTCGACTTGTGGCGCTACGCACAATAGCTGCGGCGGGTATCTTCCGTGATTGCCGAGGCAACAGAGATGGCTGACGCTTGTCGGACTTGGAGGAGTAGCACGCGTTGGTTTACTTGGAGGAGGAGGAGTGGCCTCACGCGTTGGCTGAGTTGAAGCAGGAGGAGTGGCGTGAAGTTGTGCCAGAGTTGGAGGAGCGGGAGCCGTCTGCTCCTCGTCACCTCCTGAAATGTCAAGCTCTAGCTGATGCGGTGTCGGTGGACTTTGAAAGATGATGCAATCCTTTCTCCATAGGATGATACGATGTATGGCCTCTCCCAGTGTGTGCTCCTCGTCACCTCCAGGAATGTCAAGTTGTAGCCCCGAATATTGGTCCACCACCTCATCAACCACAACACGAGCATAGCCGGCTGGAATTGGGTTGCAATGGAAGGTTGCTCCGGGGGGATTTGTATAAGCAACGGCGTCCGCCACCTTCATGGATATGTTCTTTATTTTGAAGTGTAGCTCACAGTTAGTGTTCTCCATGATGTCATCCACATGGTATCTATCCAGCAGTGCGTCGCCCGGGGCAGAACCCATGCTACTTCTCGGCATGGATGGGACGGTTCTATCCAATGCTGGATCATCCGCTAGCTGCTGCCGCTGCTGAGACCCCCTTTCCTGGCTAAGTGAGTCAATCTGGTGCTGCTGCCGCTGGAATTTGAGTGCCAACTCCACGTGTGCTGATTCTAGGCCTTGAAGGCGTTCTACTTCCTGCTTCCTCTGCTCCTCCTCCAGCTTCCTCTTCTTCTCCTCCTCCATCTTCTTTCTCGCATGGCTTCTGTACTCGGTGTTCCAGTCCGAAAAGCCCTCATACCAAGGAACAACGCCCTTGCCTGGTGTTCTTCCCCGGTGTTCAGGATTTCCCAGGGCGCGCGTAAGCGTGTCGTTCTCTGTGTTGGGCATGAACACCTCCTTTTGAGCATCTTCTATTTCTTCAAGTAACTTAACTTCGGCTCCTTTAAGTCATGTCTTCTTCGGAACCTGGCCTGTCTTCGGGTCCAATGCCCCCATGTGCATAGAACCAAGTTCTGCACCTGGGGGGCCAACTTAATGTAACTGGAGTGACCTATGCAGCCTGCATCTCTTGCTCAGGCTTATCCCACTTAGGCATTGCCACAGCGTAGCCACCTGACCCCAGCCTATGGAACTGCTCCTTTTTTGCGGCATTGGTCTTGTTTTTTCTGGACCACACTACAAAAAAAAAGACACATCCGTGACATTTTGGGCTGAACGAATTTTTTTTCTGTCATACATATGACACATCTATGACGATAATTGTGACAAAACCCGGTATCATCATAGATGTGGTGGGCTCCTACTTCTACGACAAAAAATCATGACAGAAAATGGGCATTTCGTCCTGGCGGGCCGGAGACGCAGCTGCATGACATTCTTTGGGCCGTCCATGACGGAAAAAACCGTGGTAGAAGCGAGGGGGAGGAAAATTTCGGGGAGTTGCCGGTTACGGTGGGAGGTCGGGGGGCGGAGCGATGCGCGTTTCTCTCGTACGTACGCGCGTGTGTGCGAGGCGTTGGCTCTAACTGAACCCGAGCGAGGCGTTGGGCTCTAACTGAACCCGAGCGATTGCACTGCAGGCTATGCGTTACTGAACCCGAGCGATCGATCGATGGCTGTTAACTGAACCCGATGGAGCGATTCCTTCGCTACTGCTGCTAACTGAAGCCGATCGATTGGATGAACAGTGAGCGTTGCGGGGGTGGGGGCGGGGTTTGGATGAACAGTGAGCGGTGGCATTGCCTCTGTATGAACAGGAACCCGTGGTGTGGAGGGCTGGATGAACAGTAGACGGTGGAGGGGTGTCCATGGAGGGGTGGTTGAACAGGACCCCGTGGTGTGGAGGGCTGGATGAACAGTAGACGGTGGAGGGGTGCCCGTGGAGGTGTGGTTGAACAGTAGCGCGCGGTGGAGGCTGGATGAACAGGAGCCCGTGGAGGCTGGAGGAGGTCGACGGTAGCCCGTGGAGGCTAGAGGAGGTCGACGGTGGAGATGAACAGTATCTCGTGGAGTCCCGTTTTGCGGTACGCCACACCCCTCCCCCCTGTTTTGACCGTAGCGCTCCAACACAAGTCCGTTTCGTTCGTTTTGCGGTACGCCACACCCCTCCCGATGAACAGGACCCCCGTTTCAACCGTAGTGCTCCAACACAAGTCCGTTTCCTCCGTTTTGCGGTACGCCACACCCCTCCCGATCAATAGGACCCCCATTTCGATCGTAGGAGGTCCATTTCATCCATTTTGCGGTACGCCACACCCCTCCCAATCAACAGGACCCCCGTTTCGACCGTAGGAGGTCTGTTTCCTCCGTTTTGCGGTACGCCAGGCCCCTCCCAATCAACAGGACCCCGTTTCGAACGTGGCCGGTCGAACACAAGGCCGTTTCCTTCGTTGTGCGGTACGCCAGACCTCGTTTCCATCGCCTGTTCTGTCCAAGCCCTTCCGATGAACACGACCACACATTCCGTTCCAACCCAGCCGGTTGGCTCCCCATGAACACGACGACGACGCTGTTTCTCCGTTCCGACCCAACCATGAACGTATGCGCGATAGGCGTTAGAGACCCTGCCCGTATGTACGTACGTGGCCGTATTTTCTTTCTTGCACCCTCACCGCTGTACGTACGTGTACATGCTACGTGCGCGCCTCTACTACGACACGTGCGCGCCTCTACATCCACCAGTATATATGTACATACATGTTCGCGACCAGAATGGCAACACTACGTACGCTTCGACCAGGTGGGTCCCGACTGTTAGGCACTTCCTTGCGTGCGAAGATGTAGCTGGTGGGTCCCAGTAATCAGGGGGGCGAATCGTTTTGTTTTTTGGCCCGAACGCACTTCCTTGCATGTGAAGATGTAGCTGGTGGGTCCCAGCAGTTAGGGGGGCGAATCTTTTTTTCCCGGACGCACTTCCTTGCGTGCGAAGGTGTCGCTGGTGGGTCCTAGCGGTCAGGGGGCGAATCGTTTTGTTTTTTGCCCGGACGCACTTCCTTGCGTGCGAAGATGTAGCTGGTGGGTCCCAGCAGTCAGGGGGAAACATTTTTTCGCAAAATACAGTGGCCCGTCCGGTGGGTCCCAACTGTGAGGAGGAGGAATCATTATTTTCCGCGTAATAAGGAGGCACTTCCTTGCCGCGGCCGTGGACCCAGCTGTCAGCCTCTCCATGTACAGTCCACGTCCGATGGAAGTCATTCCTTGACCACGTTGACCAAGCTGCGCCGAGAGCACCAGGGCGGTGGACAACGGCGAGGCCTAGGAAGGGGACGACAAGGAGCCGGGGAAGACGCGGCAGTGGAAGCCCGCGCGGAGAGGAGTACGAGGGTTCACTGGTTCGGCTGCGGTGTGAGGCTGCCGTCGCCGCAGGGCCTGGCCAGCGGTGGGAATAGTAGGGGGCGGTGAGGCCTCCGCGACAGCACAGCCGGCCACGGGAGGCAGGAGCATGCAGCACGACCGGCGCTGCTTTGGGCGGCTGGAGCAAGAAGACCAGAGGTTGAAGAAGCACTACTGCCGTTGGATGGACATCGTACGGTCACTGGAGCTAGAATCGTTCATATTGACTAAAGTTGACGAAGGCCCCCATCCCAGTCAACTTAGTAGGCCCACAAGTCAGCCTCCCACCATGGTGGGTCCCATCTAGCAAGGGGAGTATTCATTTTTTGTGCGTAATAAGGAGGCACTTCCGGTGGGTCCGAGCTGACAATGCGGGGAACGTTTTTTTCACGAAATACGCTGGCCCGTCCGGTGGGTCCCAGCAGTCAGGGGGGAAACGTTTTTTTCGCGAAATAAGGTGGCCCATCCGGTGGGTCCCTGCTGTCAGGTGGAGGAATAATTATTTTGCGCGTAATAAGGAGGCACTTCCTTGCGGCCGCCTGGACCCAACTGTCAGCCTCTCCACGTACAGTACTCTTCCGATGGAAGTCGGTCGTTGACCACGTTGACCACGCCGCGCCGAGAGCACCAGGGCGGTGGTCTGGATGACAGCGAGGCCTAGGAAGGGGACGACATGGAGCCGGGGAAGACGCAGCAGTGGTGACCCGCGCGGAGAGGAGTACGAGGGTTCACTTGTTCGGCTACGGCGTGAGGTTGCCGTCACCGCAGAATAACAGGGGGTGTGGGTGAGTAGAGGGATACCCTATGTGACGCCCGGGTAATTAAGCTACAGTAATCCCCACTAATGTTGCCACGTCACCTCGGTTACTGTGGATAAACTCGCGTTAGATCCGAACCCATTCTAAAACAAAAATCAAAACAAGAGCAAAGATAAAAAGTTTCAAAACCAAAACTAAAAAAAATTTCGGGGGTTGTCTAAAATAGCTAACATAATTATGGTGGGGTGCACTAATTTTTGTAAAATGCTTTGGCATTTTAAATAATCTAAAAACAGAAAAGAAAATTAATAAAAGAAAAGAAAGAAAACAAAAGGGGGAGAGGGAGGGGAAAACCCCCTGGCCCAGCCAGTTCCCCCACCCCACCTGGCCCCTGGCCTGGCCCAACCTCCCCC
>NC_041383.1:66001911-66007090 GCF_002162155.2 Triticum dicoccoides
TTTACGCCACTGCCGGCCCCGCCCCGTCGCCCCGAATCGCCTCGCCGGCGCCGCTGGCCGCCCGGCCGGTCGCGCCGTGGCTGCGGCCTCCGGCCGCCGTCTTGGGCCTCGGCCGCCCCGGCCCCCGTTGGCCTCGGGCGCGGGCGCGGGCGCCGTGTCCTCCTGGGGTGCGCCCGAACGGGCATCGCCCCGCGCGCCCGCTTGCCCGTTTGCCCCTCGGGGCCAATGACATGGGGGCCCCACCCCCCACACAACAGAACGTTTTTTTTAATTAAAGCAGGGAATAAAAATAAAATGAAAATGAATTAAAACTAATTAACTAATTAATTAATTAAGTAAGTAATTAATTAGTCTAATTAATTCTGATTAATTAACCCTAATCACTAATTAACCTAATTAACTAATGTTAATTAACTCTGATTAGGTTAATTAGATATTAGAGAATGACATGCGGGACCCACCTGTCAGGGTTGACTCGGTCAACCCTGTTGACTGATGATGTCAGCATGACATCATGCTGATGTCATAAAAGCATTTTCGAAATTAATTAAATAATTAATTAAATTCCTGAAATTTATAAAATCTTTTAAAAATCATATCTTTTAATCCGTAATCCGGATTAAAATATTTTCAACATGAAAGTTGCTCAGAACGACGTGACGAATCCGGATACGCAGTCCGTTCGTCCACCACATGCCTCTAACCTATCGAACCTGCAAACTTTCCTCTCCGGTTCATCTGTCTGACAGACGTCCGGAACCGGGAAAACTTCCCCGGATGTTTTTCCCCCCTAACCAGTACCCCCTCATACCACGTTAGGGCACGCCTAGCATCACTTCTTGACATGTCATGCATCGATATGCATCTATTTACTTGTATTCATTGTTTCTTCCCCCTCTTCTCTCCGGTAGACTACGAGACCGACGCTGCTGCTGGCCAGTTCGACTACGGTGTTGACGACCCCTCTCTCTTGCCAGAGCAACCAGGCAAGCCCCCCCCTTGATCACCAGATATCGCCTATTCTACTCTATACTGCTTGCATTAGAGTAGTGTAGCATGTTACCGCTTTCGTTAATCCTATTCTGATGCATAGCCTGACATTGTCGCTACATCTGTTGATACCTTGCCTGCAATCCTAAATGCTTAGTATAGGATGCTAGTTTATCATCATTGGCCCTACATTCTTGTCAGTCTGCCTTGCTATACTATTGGGCCGTGATCACCTGGGAGGTGATCACGGGTATATACTATACATACTACATACTACACAGATGGTGACTAAAGTCGGGTCAGCTCGAAGAGTACCCGCGAGTGATCCACGGATTGGGGGCTGAAAGGACCTTTGTCCCGACGGCCCTCTATGTGGATCTTTGTGGCGGAGCGACAGGGCAGGTTGAGACCGCCTAGGAGAGAGGTGGGCCTGGCCCTGTTCGGCGTTCGCGGATACTTAACACGCTTAACGAGATCTTGGTATTTGATCTGAGTCGGCTACGAGCCTATACGCACTAACCATCTACGTGGGAGTAGTTATGGGTATCCCGACGTCGTGGTATCAGCCGAAGCACTTCAGACGTCAGCGACGGAGCGGCGCGCGCCGAATTGGACTGGAACGCCACTAGGCTAGGTCTGCTTTCGGCCGCCCTCGCAACGTGCAGGTGTGCTATGGGCGATGGGCCCAGACCCCTGTGCGCTTAGGTTTAGACCGGCGTGCTGGCCTCTCTGTTGTGCCTAGGTGGGGCTGCGACGTGTTGATCTTCCGTGGCCGGGCATGACCCAGGAAAGTGTGTCCGGCCAAATGGGATCAAGCGTGTTGGGTTATGTGGTGCACCCCTGCAGGGAAGTTAATCTATTCGAATAGCCGTGATCTTCGGTAACAGGACGACTTGGAGTTGTACCTTGACCTTATGACAACTAGAACCGGATACTTAATAAAACACACCCTTCCAAGTGCCAGATACAACCGGTGGTTGCTCTACCTCAGGGATATGAGGAGGGGATCGCCGGGTAGGATTACGCTATGAGATGCTATTTGGAGATGTTACTCGGAGATGCTACTTGGAGGACTTCGACCTACCCTCTTCTACCTGTTGCAAGACGAAGGTGACCAGAAGCGTAGTCTTCGATAAGACTAGCTATCCCCCCTCTTATTCTGGCATTCTGCAGTTCAGTCCACTGATATGGCCCCCTTACACATATACCCATGCATATGTAGTGTAGATCCTTGCTTGCGAGTACTTTGGATGAGTACTCACGGTTGCTTTCTCCCCCCTTTTCCCCCTTTCCTTTCTTTCTGGTTGTCGCAACCAGATGCTGGAGTTCAGGAGCCAGACGCTACCGTCGACGACGACCCCTACTACACCGGAGGTGCCTACTACTACGTGCTGCCCGCTGACGACGACCAGGAGTGACCTAGGAGGATCCCAGGCAGGAGGCCTGCTCCTCTTTCGATCTGTATCCCAGTTTGTGCTAGCCATCTTATGGCACCCTGTTTAACTTATGTCTGTACTCAGATATTGTTGCTTCCGCTGACTCGTCTATGATCGAGCACTTGTATTCGAGCCCTCGAGGCCCCTGGCTTGTATTATGATGCTTGTATGACTTATTTTATTTGTAGAGTTGTGTTGTGATATCTTCCCGTGAGTCCCTGATCTTGATCGTACACATTTGCGTGCATGATTAGTGTACGATTGAATCGGGGGCGTCACAAGTTGGTATCAGAGCCGACTGCCTGTAGGAATCCCCCTTCCACACTCCTTGGCCGAAGTCGAGTCTAGACGTTACAAAAACTTTTACTAACTTGGCTGTGAGCCTTACGGGCCCACGTCGCCATCGGGTGGTACTAGGATCTTTTACTCCTCGACCTTTGTTCTGGGACTCTGAACTCTTTTCTACTCGGGTTAAACGAATTTACTAACTCTAACATTAGGATCCCGTTACCACGTTCACCCCAAAGTTGGATAAGCCATAGATATTTTGCAGGATAGCATTTTGGATAGTGCTCGTGTTGTCATTTGACTCCATTGAAACATTTTTGTTTTCAGATGGAACCCGCGAGGCAGGTCGTGCGCCACACTGCGGCCATTGGTGCCTCAGGATCACCTGCTGTGCTAGCTGATATGATGACCTATCTGGGTTATCGCTGGCACCCTGAGTACACCGTCTACGAGGAGTACCAGGACTTTAACCAGGAGCAGTACCGTGCCATCGTCCACCTCTACTCTCGGGAGTATGAGTCCACTACCGTGCTGCACACCGCTCATGGTGTTGGAGTGACCATCGAGATGGCAGTCCACGATGTGGCTCATGCTGCTCTGACACGTCTTCATGGAGAGTATCAGGCATTGGACACTTCCCCTTTCAGACACATTCCTATCGCATCTGACGTTGGTGCGGAGGGATACTACACTGCCGCCTACTCCACCGTCACCCGAGAGCCTTTCCACCATCAGCGCCTGGTTCTGCATGCTGATGGGCTGGACCGAGCTAACAGAGGTCTTCGCCACGAGTTGTACACCACTCGTCAGCACCTTTACAGGGCTCTGACGCGGTTGCACCCCTTTGTCCGGTCCGGACAGCTGCCGCGTTCTGCGATCTACCCAGCCAGGACCGTGATGCCCCACGGTGTCGGATGGCCAGAGGTGGGAGGCTACTCTCCCGCACTTGGTCCTCTTCTGCCACCTGAGCGTCGGGTTCTACACCAGAGTATCCGCGGCCCCCAGGCCACTGACGTGGAGGACTATCCGTTGCCTCACTACCAGCTGTCAGGTTACAGCTACCTTCACAGTACCTCCTGGGACTGATGTAGTCTTGCTCATTAGTTTTAGATGCACTCGCGAGCCTGCGTGCCGCCTATGATGACTTAGTCTATGTACGGAACTCTGTGTACTGAACTCTATGTCCGACCCCTTTTGTAAGTTATGCCGACTATCTATGTGGTATCTGTCGTGCTCCTTTCATTATGCATGTTTCATCATGAATGACTCTTGTCTATGCAAATTCTCAATACTGAACTACCCCTGTTATATATTAGCAGGATGGTTAGACCAGCTGGTCGTGGTCGTGGTGGCAACTTCCCACCACCGCCTGAGTACATGGCTAGTATGATCCAACAGCTTGAGATGAATCGCCAGTTCATGGAAAACATGATGGCTCAGTTTCCTCGCCCCAATATGAACCAGCATCCAAACACAACAACTCTGCAGGATTTCATACGCCTCAACCCAAGTGTGTACCGCAGCTCAACCCAGCCGCTGGATGCTGATGACTGGCTCCGTGACATCACCTATGAGATGGAGTCTGCTGATGTAGCCCCTGCCAGCTATGTCACTTTTGCTTCCTTCTTCCTGAAGGGACCCGCAGCTCAATGGTGGGACAGCCATAGGCGTACTCTACCAGTTGGGACAATCATCTCCTGGCCAGACTTTCAGGCTGCCTTCCGTGCCCGCTTCATTCCTCAGGGAATCATGGACAGGAAGAAGCGTGAGTTTCGCAACCTCACCCAAGGCAACAAGACTGTTGAAGCTTATCAGCGGGAGTTTCTGGACTTGTCTCGCTATGCTGAAGAAGACATTGCAACTGATGCTCGCAGATAGGAGAAGTTCCGTGAAGGCCTTCAAGCTGACATCAAGCTCACACTTCTAGTGCATGACTTTGCCGATTTCGCCACCTTGGTGAACACGGCCATCAATGTCGAGACTGGTCTGCAAGAACACCAGAGCTCTCAAAGGCGCAACCATGACACGGGCTCATCTTCGGGCCCGCCCTCGCAGAAGCGTAAGATATGGATCCCGAACAGCATGTACCGTCCAACTGCACCTGCCCCAAGGCAGTCTTATGCTGCACCTCGTCTGCCGGCTGCTCCAACCAGGCAGCCGAGGCTTCCAGCTCCACCACCCCAAGCTCCTGTTCCTACCCCCGAGAATGGGTTGTGTTTCAGGTGCGGACAACCAGGGCACCGTGCTAGGGAATGCAACCAGAAACAGAATCAACTGGCCCTTCCAGCAACTGGCCGTGGGAACAACCAGGCCCGCAACAACAATGCCAAGTCTTATGGCCGTGTTCATGCCAACCACATTGATCTGAATGAAGCTCGAGACCAGCCTGCTACTGTGATGGGTACACTCCTCGTAAATTCAGTACCAGCATCTGTTTTATTTGATACAGGAGCATCGCATTCATT
>NC_041383.1:66010923-66020968 GCF_002162155.2 Triticum dicoccoides
AAAATGAATTAAAACTAATTAACTAATTAATTAATTAATTAATTAAGTAAGTAATTAATTAGTCTAATTAATTCTGATTAATTAACCCTAATCACTAATTAACCTAATTAACTAATGTTAATTAACTCTGATTAGGTTAATTAGATATTAGAGAATGACATGCGGGACCCACCTGTCAGGGTTGACTCGGTCAACCCTGTTGACTGATGATGTCAGCATGACATCATGCTGATGTCATAAAAGCATTTTCGAAATTAATTAAATAATTAATTAAATTCCTGAAATTAATAAAATCTTTTAAAAATCATATCTTTTAATCCGTAATCCGGATTAAAATATTTTCAACATGAAAGTTGCTCAGAACGACGTGACGAATCCGGATACGCAGTCCGTTCGTCCACCACACGCCTCTAACCTATCGAACCTGCAAACTTTCCTCTCCGGTTCATCTGTCTGACAGACGTCCGGAACCGGGAAAACTTCCTCGGATGTTTTTCCCCCCTAACCAGTACCCCCTCATACCACGTTAGGGCACGCTTAGCATCACTTCTTGACATGTCATGCATCGATATGCATCTATTTACTTGTATTCATTGTTTCTTCCCCCTCTTCTCTCCGGTAGACTACGAGACCGACGCTGCTGCTGGCCAGTTCGACTACGGTGTTGACGACCCCTCTCTCTTGCCAGAGCAACCAGGCAAGCCCCCCCCCTTGATCACCAGATATCGCCTATTCTACTCTATACTGCTTGCATTAGAGTAGTGTAGCATGTTACCGCTTTCGTTAATCCTATTCTGATGCATAGCCTGACATTGTCGCTACATCTGTTGATACCTTGCCTGCAATCCTAAATGCTTAGTATAGGATGCTAGTTTATCATCATTGGCCCTACATTCTTGTCAGTCTGCCTTGCTATACTATTGGGCCGTGATCACCTGGGAGGTGATCACGGGTATATACTATACATACTACATACTACACAGATGGTGACTAAAGTCGGGTCAGCTCGAAGAGTACCCGCGAGTGATCCACGGATTGGGGGCTGAAAGGACCTTTGTCCCGACGGCCCTCTGTGTGGATCTTTGTGGCGGAGCGACAGGGCAGGTTGAGACCGCCTAGGAGAGAGGTGGGCCTGGCCCTGTTCGGCGTTCGCGGATACTTAACACGCTTAACGAGATCTTGGTATTTGATCTGAGTCGGCTACGAGCCTATACGCACTAACCATCTACGTGGGAGTAGTTATGGGTATCCCGACGTCGTGGTATCAGCCGAAGCACTTCAGACGTCAGCGACGGAGCGGCGCGCGCCGAATTGGACTGGAACGCCACTAGGCTAGGTCTGCTTTCGGCCGCCCTCGCAACGTGGAGGTGTGCTATTTGCGATGGGCCCAGACCCCTGTGCGCTTAGGTTTAGACCGGCGTGCTGGCCTCTCTGTTGTGCCTAGGTGGGGCTGCGACGTGTTGATCTTCCGCGGCCGGGCATGACCCAGGAAAGTGTGTCCGGCCAAATGGGATCAAGCGTGTTGGGTTATGTGGTGCACCCCTGCAGGGAAGTTAATCTATTCGAATAGCCGTGATCTTCGGTAACAGGACGACTTGGAGTTGTACCTTGACCTTATGACAACTAGAACCGGATACTTAATAAAACACACCCTTCCAAGTGCTAGATACAACCGGTGGTCGCTCTACCTCAGGGATATGAGGAGGGGATCGCCGGGTAGGATTACGCTATGAGATGCTATTTGGAGATGTTACTCGGAGATGCTACTTGGAGGACTTCGACCTACCCTCTTCTACCTGTTGCAAGACGAAGGTGACCAGAAGCGTAGTCTTCGATAAGACTAGCTATCCCCCCTCTTATTATGGCATTCTGCAGTTCAGTCCACTGATATGGCCCCCTTACACATATACCCATGCATATGTAGTGTAGATCTTTGCTTGCGAGTACTTTGGATGAGTACTCACGGTTGCTTTCTCCCCCCTTTTCCCCCTTTCCTTTCTTTCTGGTTGTCGCAACCAGATGCTGGAGTTCAGGAGCCAGACGCTACCGTCGACGACGACCCCTACTACACCGGAGGTGCCTACTACTACGTGCTGCCCGCTGACAACGACCTGGAGTAGTTTAGGAGGATCCCAGGCAGGAGGCCTGCGCCTCTTTCGATCTGTATCCCAGTTTGTGCTAGCCTTCTTAAGGCAACTTGTTTAACTTATGTCTGTACTCAGATATTGTTGCTTCCGCTGACTCGTCTATGATCGAGCACTTGTATTCGAGCCCTCGAGGCCCCTGGCTTGTATTATGATGCTTGTATGACTTATTTTATTTGTAGAGTTGTGTTGTGATATCTTCCCGTGAGTCCCTGATCTTGATCGTACACATTTGCGTGCATGATTAGTGTACGATTGAATCGGGGGCGTCACACCCTAGGCCAGCAGTGTGAGTAGTAGGGGGCGGTGAGGCCTCCGCGGCATCACAGCCGGCCACGAGAGGTAGGAGCACGCGACACGACCAGTGCTGCTTTGGGTGGCTGGAGCAAGAAGACCAGAGGTTGAAGAAGCACTATGGCCATTGGATGGACATCGTACGGTCATTGGAGCTAGAATCGTTCATATTGACTAAGTTGACAAAGCCCTCCGTCCCCTCAACTTAGTTGGCCCACAAGTCATCGTCCCACTATGGTGGGTCCCATCTAGCAGGGTGGGTATTCATTTTTTTGTGCGTAATAAGGAGGCACTTCCTTGCGTGCAAAGATATAGCTGGTGGGTCCGACATGTCAGCGTGGGGGAACGTTTTTTTCGCGAAATACAGAGGCCCTTCCGGTGGGTCCCAGCTGTCAGGTGGAGGAATCATTATTTTGCGCGTATAGTCCATGGCCGATGGATGTCGTTCGTTAACCACGTTGACCAGGCCTTGCCGAGAGCACCATGGCGGTGGACGACGGCGAGGCCTAGGAAGGGAACGACATGGAGCCGAGGAAGACTCGAAAATGGTTGCCCACGCGGTGGGGAGTACAAGGGTTTACTCGTCCGGCTGCCGTCGCCAAAAAATAACAGGAGGTGTTGGTGAGTAGAGGAATGGCCTGGCCAGCAATGAAGTAGGGTGGGGCGGTGCGGCTTGTGCAGCAGCACAGCCGGCCACGGGAGGCGGGAGCAGGCAGTCCCACAGGAGCTGGTTTGGGCGGCTGGAGCAAGAAGATCAGATATTGAAGAAGCAACACGGCCTTTGGATTAACATCCAACGGTCACTGCTGCTAGAACCGTTTGTGGACTAAGTTGACAAAGCCAAAGTACACGTCAACCTAGTAGACCCACAAGTCAGCCTCCAAATCTGTCCCAAACAGCATACAACCCGAAATTTCTAGCCGGATTCAAATTAATTTTAAATCTAAATATACCTTAATTTAAATTTAATGAAATTTTACCCGCACAAAAACAATGAAATTTAAAATATCAAAATCTGAAAGAAAACAGTATTTGGGAACTAATTGCCTGTTTGCTGTATTTTTTTCATTTTACAACCCATTTATTATTACTTATAGCCCATTTATTATTACTTATAGCCCATTTCTTATTACTTATAGCCCATTTCTTATTACTTATAGCCCATTTTCTGGGCAAAATGCATCCCTCCTCGTCTTGAAAGATTTCCGGCCCAGCAGGGCGTAGAAAAGCAAGTAGGCCTATGTTGGTTATTCTGCAAAAAACAAAATAGCTGGCTAGCCATTTTTCAGAAAGGAAAAAAACAAACTGGACTGGTCATGTGCTAAACATATGAAATAAAAGCCTGGGCTAGACGGGCCACGGGCCCCGCACAACCTAGTTGATACCCTTCTCCGTCCCGAAAAAACAAAATTACTGCGTGCGCTGCTGGGTCCCCACTGTCATCCTCACCATGTACAGTCATCTCCTTATTCCTCTCGGTTGTTGACCATGTTGACAACACGAGAGGGCGGCGCCGCGGCTAGCGCGGAGGACGATGGTGAGGCCTCAGACGGGAACGAACAGGTGCCGGGGAAGATCACAACCAGCCGTTGGAGGCGGGAGCAGGCGGTCCTGCCGGCGCTGGTTTGGCTTTGGTGGCTCGAGGGAGAAGAGACTGAAG
Organism: Triticum dicoccoides; assembly: GCF_002162155.2. Taxonomy (NCBI): domain Eukaryota; kingdom Viridiplantae; phylum Streptophyta; class Magnoliopsida; order Poales; family Poaceae; genus Triticum; species Triticum dicoccoides. The sequence goes on from NC_041383.1 coordinate 66,015,022, forward strand.
AAACGCGACCGACGTTGAATGTCAATCGAACAGTCAAGGTTGGCAAAATCGTTTTTTGACTAAGCGGACACCAAGTAGCATACTTTTTTATATATAGGAAGAAAACCGCGAGGAAAATGCGTTTGTCTGCCGTCCTCCTCACAGGGAACGTTCGCCACATAAGTGACTAGCACCCTTGGTTTTCAACCAAGAGGTCTTGGGTTCAAATCCGAGGAACTCTCAATTTTGTCCTCCTTCCTTCCTCACAAAAAAAGGAAAGAAAATCAAAGACTTGTAAAGGCGTACAGAACAAGCTAATGTACCAGTAAAGAGACGTTGCCGAGTTTTAGAAAAAAGAAAGACGTGCTCCTGTAGCTGGTTCGAATCCAAACCTAGACCATGACTATATATGGTGCTATGCTACTCTGCAAGTAATGAAACTGACATATCCAACGTTCGCTTCTCCTCTTCTCTACTTACTCTGCCTAGCATCAGAAGCTCTGGCCACAACAACCATTTCCGCTGGCTGCTTGTCCACCTGCTCTTCAACAGGCAACAACCAGATATGCGCCAATTCGCCACCCGAACCATCGCCTGTGGGTCTCATCACACCCCCGCCAGCACGCGCACCGCAGCCAATTGCTCATCGCAACCCGCTGCCTTTGGTGTGGTGCCACTGCTGCAAATCACGCAGAGTCATCCGTCGCGTCTCAAGCACAATCCGCAACCCTGGCCGAGTCTTCTACAAATGCCCGAATCATGGGGTAATAATATGTTTAAGTGTTGTTCTACTGCTTTCAGTTGCTGTTTTTTTAATAGTTTGGTTGATGATCTTCCAATTTGATTTGTGCAGAGAAGGGAAGATTCGTGTGATTTGTATTTCTGGGAAGTTGCTGATGTGGGGGAATGCAACTACGCTGATTATTTGGTTAGCCGAGGAATCCCAATACCAGCAGGTTGGGGTGTTGGACAAGTAACTGAAGGAACGACAAAAGAGGAAGATGCAGAGCAGAAGGTTAAAGACGCAGTTCCTTTGATCATGGCAAAGCAACAACTGCTGAACGGCCTTGACAACAATGAGGAGATGAAAGAGCTTGTGAAGATAATGGGCAAAATCGATGTGCTTCTTAGGATGATTGTCTCTTTATTTGCAGTATATGTAGCACTCGTGATGTATTCAGTGGCTACGACATGAGCACTTTGCTGAAACTAGTAATGAATGAAACCTGTGTAGCTGGCTGGGCGTAGTGTTGTGAACATCTAATGATTCTTATTAATGGAAATCAGGGGGTAGCCCCTTTTGCTCATATAAATAAATAGATAGCAGAGGCCCTGTCGGGTCAGCTTTGTTCTCATTCGAAGACGTCGAGCAAATTGCAGTCCAACAGCAAACTATGTCATCAAATTCAAGTTTCACAGCCAAATATGAGTACAACTAAACAACAATGTCATCATGTTTTAGTTGTCATACAATCACCAAACACAAATCAACATACATAACAAGTGATGTTCTCACAGCAAAATACTAAACAACATGTTCATCAGGTTTCAGTTGTCATAGCAAACACAATTTCACATAGTAGATAAAAAACGTCTTCTGACAGGCAAATACGACAAAAGCAATGTAATCATCATCTGCAGCAGCAGCGTCAACATCTTCGCCACGTGTATCAGTCTGAATCGTAATTCCCCATGGTGTCATCTTCTTCTTCGTCCTCAACGTACTCGAACGTTGGCTTCTTCTTGATCAACTCTTGTATGTCCACAGCACGACAGACAATCTTTTCACGGGCGTCATTGACGTGATGGTTCTCAAAGATTTTAGGAACACCTGTGTTATCTTGTACATCAGGAGCAGTGTAAGCATCATCTTGTTGTGCAACTTCATTAAACGAATTCCTCTGCTCAAACCTTTGCAATACTCTCCAGTCAACGCTACGTGCAAATGTGTCTTCCAAGAAAAATATCTGTGTTGCTTGATTTGCCAAAATAAAAGGCTCGTTTGTCTGGTACGCCGCCTTGACATTGATGGATTTGAAATAATCATCAGCTCTGGGTTTTGCAATCCTGGAAAACAGGTTATACCAACGACAGCACAATGGAACCACACACCGATGATCCTCGAAACTGGAGATATACTGCAATTGAACAATGTCTGTTATGTTAGCATACATTTCAGTTGTCTCTTTGTCATACGTATCCGTGCTCATGATGGCAATGTTTTGTGTCTTCCTGCCTTCGTCTCGTGCAAGGTGTTGTAGCGCACATCTCCAACAACGTAAGATTCATAATGTCTTACCCGAGTATCAGGACCCATTGCTAGTGAGTAATGGGCATCATCAACTGCCTGCCCATCCTCCCGCATCTTCTTAACCTATGGTTAGAAAATAGACAAGCTGATCATCTTATGTACTCAATATATTAAAAAAACTGACAGTGCACTTCAAAAGCTTACATGGTTCTTGAACCATTTCCCAAATCCTGCCATAACCAGTTTGTCAATGTTTCTTGGATTTTGCGGCAGTAACTCCTCTTTGTACATGTTCCACAACATAGTGATCGCGTCAAACATCTAAATATATAAGAATGTGCTGCAAGTTTAGTAGATTACGATGTATAAGCTGCAGTACTGCACTTACTTGATATAAGGTAGTATCTCAGGACAATTATTCAACACATACCAAACCATTTTGTCCAAATCTTTAGGTTTGTCATCTTGTCGACTCTTCCCTGTAACTCGAACAGAATATCGAAAACATTGAGCCCGGGATTTTCTTCACCCACCTCTTTGCTAAGGTGATCAGCTGTTTCAATGTATTTTGAGCAGAATGTCAACGCTTCTGTAGCAATGTAGGCCTCTGCAATGGAACCCTCGGGTCTAGTTCTGTTCCTAACATAGCCCTTGAAAGTGCCTAGCCGCCTTTCAATAGGGTACATCCAGCCATACTGTACTGGACCTCTAAGTAGTGCCTCATCAGGTAGATGAACAGCCAAATGCACCATCACATCAAAGAAGGCTGGAGGATATATCTTCTCAAGGTCGCATAGGATAGTTTGTATCTTGTCTCTAAGACGCTCAAAAGCATCTATCCTGATATTTCTACTGCAGAGTTCCCTGAAGAATTGTCCCAACTCTGCAACTGCTCTGTATAAGTCAGGGCGGCCCAATCCTCTAAGGATAACAGGTAAAACCCTTTGAAGTAGGACGTGGCAGTCATGAGTTTTCAACCCTTGTACCTTGTTTCCATCTGCACTGACTCTCCTTTCAGGGTTGGAAGGAAATCCATGTGGGAATCTCACACGTGATAGGACCTCACAGAATTCTTTTCTTTTTACCTTGTCCAAGACGTACACAGCTGGTGCCATATCCCGTGGTTTACCTTCATCTTGCACCTGCAAATCCTTTCTGATACCCAGGTGTGTCAAATCAATCCTAGATTTTAAGGTATCTTTCATCTTGCCTTCAATATTAAGAAGTGTGCCGATAATGTTGTCACATATATTTTTGTCGATGTGCATCACATCAACATTATGCCGCAGAACCAAATCTTTCCAATACTCCAAGTCCCACAAAGTGGACCTGCGGGTAAACAATAATCTCCCTTCTATCGTGTCATGCTTCCTTTTCCCGCTACCATTACCAGGATGGTTTCCTGGTGTAATATGCCTGACCTTCTCTAATTCCACTTGCAACTCATCGACGGTGAGCCTCTTTGGCGCATCACAGTTTTCATGCTTTGTATTAAACACATGTCTTCGGTATTTTCTAGGATGCGGCTTGTCCTTGGCAAGGAAACGACGGTGTCCAATGTAACAGATCTTGCTAAGTATTGCGTACGACAGCGGATTCCTGTCACAGCGAACACATGCATTGTAACCATGTGTCGTTCGCCCTGACATAGTGCCCAAAGCTGGATAATCATGGATGCACCAAATTACAACAGCACGCAGAAAGAAATCAGCTGGTGGGCTGCTATATAGGTCTCGAGTGAGAACACCCTTGCATAGCTGTTGAAGTTCCTCCACAAGGGGCTCCATGAACAAATCAAAATCCTTTCCAGGACTTTTTGGACCTGGGATGAGCAAGGCCATCATGTAGTTTGATTCTTTGGTGCAGACATTTGGAGGCATGTTGTAAGGGATAACAAGCACTGGCCACATGCTATATGTGGCACTCTGGTGGCCAAATGGGTTAAATCCATCTGAAGCTAAGCCAAGTCTAATGTTTCTCGGGTCAGCAGCAAACTCTTTGTGTTTATCATTGAAGCTTTTCCACTCACTACCATGAGATGGATGGCTCATTACATTCTGATCTCTATACTCCTGGTTCCTAGAATGCCACAATACATCCTCTCTTGTTTCAGCATCATGAAACAACCTCTGCAATCTTGGTGTAACTGGAAAATGTCTCAGAACATTATGAGGAACCCTCTTCATAGCATCGCCATCTTTCCATCTTGATGATTTGCATTTCGGCTATTCACTTAAGTTGGCATAATCCTTCCGGAACAGAACACAATTATTCTTACAAACATGGATCATATCATATCCAATTCCAACTGCACGAAGGGAATTCTTCATTTTACTGTAGGTGTGTGGCAGCTCAGACGCATCTGGGAAAGATTTGCAGAAAGCAGCCAACATCGCATCGAATGATTTGTTGGCCATCTGCTCAGATGTCTTCACCTGAAGAAAGGTGACCATAGCTGAGAATACTGACAGCCTATTTCCTGGGGTGACAGCAACGTTGCATTGTTCCAACATGCGGGCCCACCGTTTTTCTTCTGCAGGTGAAAGTTCACGGAATGCACGAGCATTTCGTAGCATTGTTTCAATGTTGGTCAAACTCACTGGCTCCGCCGCCACCACCTCCTCCTCTTCCACCTGAGCATCAGGCAGATCAAGATGGTGATCTGCTGCTTCCACGTAGTCAATAACATTGACGTTCATAGCTTCACCATGATGAACCCACCTAGTATATGTGACCGACATCCCATACAAGTGTAGATGATTTTGCACAGTTGACTGGGGTCTTGTAACTGAATTCATACAACTGCTACATGGGCAGAGCACATCTGATTTCAGACCACTATACTCAGCTCTGATAAAGTTCATGAAGTTTTCAACCCCCTCGACATATGCAGCGGAGAATCTTCGAGCAGAAGTTATCCAAGTCCTGTCCATCTGTTAGACATACAAATTAGTTCTTCTACTAGATATTACAGGAAAAACATATATGCTTTTTTATGAAGTCCAGAAAAAAATACCTAGGTCGATGTCTAAAGCTATGGCAAGATATTTGGACGAGCAGATCTAAGTAACGAAATATATGTAAAGCTAATTCAGCAAACAGATTTGAGTGCTAAATTATGGCAGGTTGTTTCAGCAGTCAATGAGCCCAAGCACACAGCCATCAAACTATTGAAGGCCATCGCAGCAACAAAGATCGAGTATAAAACGGTGTACATCTATTTCACCTAACAGATTGGCTACTAGATCATGGCAATCTACGTCACAATAAATATATGGCAGGATATTTCAGCAACTAATCGGCCTTGGCATGCCATCTCAGCTAAGCAGATTGAGTGCATAACAGGGCAAGGAAGCTTCTTAAGCAGAGCATATTGACAGTAAACTACTTTGGCAAACAGTGAGATTAAGAGTGTCTATCAACTAACATTCAGCACTACACCGACATGAACGAGGCCTCAGTCTAGAATGCACGTACCGTGGGAGAAGCTGACTGTCGTGCATCTCCACACGAATGTCGCCAGCGGTGGCGGCGCTGACCGCCGTGCGCCTCCACAAGAACGTAGCCAGAGGTGGCGGCGCGGCTAGAGGACGGCAGTCTACGAGAGCTTACTGTGGGAGCGAGAGGATCGCCGTGCGTCCCCTCGACGAACCGCGGTGCCGACGTATCGGCGCGACGGGGAGGGCGGCTTTGGCGGAGCGAATGGAGTGGAGGGGG
>NC_041383.1:66021489-66029831 GCF_002162155.2 Triticum dicoccoides
TTTGCGGGGAATTTTTGTGTGTGTGTGTGGGGGGGGGGAGGATTTTCTCGCGGTGGGCGGGGGGAGTTTGGCGCATGGTCGGTTTCTCCAAGTGTAGTCCCACATGTTAGTGAAGAGGCAAGCCGAAGCGCGTTCGTTTGCGTGAGCCATGTGCAGGACCGAACGTGTGTGGGGTGCAATGCGACCGCGACAGGAGTGCCGTGAGTGTACCGCCTTTTTTACTTTTAAACTAGGTGCTTCGCCCCCTCAAAAAAAATGTTGCTTCGCGCGATCCATCGATACTTTTACTAGTAATCCGGTAATACCGACTAAAACAACGCGGCCGGGTCTTTTCCCGCGCGATATGCTGGGAGGTTGGCTTAGTTGGGTTTTTTAGATTTGTCTCGGTTCAATAAAAAGCAGAGTTGGTGATGATGGTGTGCCTGTCATCCTGCAATATAGGCCGTCCGATCTATATCTAACGGATAGGAAGGAAACTATGACAATTTACCCGCACTCCTCTCCACATTTGCAGATAAGGCTTTCCCTCGTTCATCCTTTTGTCCCACAAGATCTTGATCTTCCGTGAACTAGTACTCCTACAATATGTATATTATTGTGAAAGTTCATATACACCGGCCGAGATTAATGCAAACACGGCAGATTTTCATTACATTTCGAACTTTCATAAGATAGAAAAATCAAAGAAACCCGACCCTAAACCTATTCTACGGCATCGACCGACGTCCTCCATCTGCGATCTCTATGTACGGGGGCGGGGTTCAAGACCCGTGAAGTGAAGGTGCGGTCTCCGGCGAGGAAGAGTAGAACACGAGATACGGACTGGCCAGTTGGCACACCATGCCCTGCCGCCTCCCATGCCCTACTCATCCACGGAGGAGTCCCTGACCTCGGCGGTGCCGGACGTTGGACGGTGGCAAGTAGGACGCGTGGCTGACGGGGCTCCCATCATCGACCGCCAGCGTGGCCATCGCTTGTGCGGTCGCGTCCGCGTCCGGCTACGCCGCTATTGCGTCGCGAGAGGCAACTTGAGCGATGGCGGCGACCTCAAGCTTCATCCACGAAGACAAGCTCTCCGGCAGAGCGTTCGCACTTGCGGTCATGGCGGATGTGGTGTCAGGTAGGAGGACGATGCGCTATGGTGTGGAGGTTAGCTGGGCGTTGCCGCTTTAAGTAGCGCATTCTGGTGAGGCCAAGCGTCCGGGTGCGTCATTAAGTTGCCGGAGTTGGTTCCTCGGGCACCGAGCCTCTTAACGATGACATACGAACGGACGGCATGAATGCGGGCAGCTGGCGTCGGCTGGGAACGCACCGCGTGATGTTGCGAGGGACGAGGGCTTTGGTGTGCCAGGGCAGTCAGCTGCGGTCGTGGCAACGTTGCAGATGCCCTTTGCTCAAATGCGATCCCCGCATGTCATTGAAAAAGCAAGACGACCCGACATGGTCTCAGGTCCAGAGGATGTAGTTGGCTGCGCTACACCACTCCGCGGACGCATCGCGGCGCCCCGTGCATCCACGACGAGCCGGGTGTTGGGGTGTGTTTGGATTTTGGCCAAAGTGCACCTTACCAAAATTTTGGTCATGACCCTAAGATTGGTCTTTGTTTGGATGGTTGCCATTTCTTTGGCATGCCAATGAACTCTAGCCAGCTCTAGTTCATTTTTCTTGCCAATGTCGGCCAAATCATGGGCAACCAATACCTCAACCAAAATTTTGGCTACCCAATGCTTTGATGGGGCAACCTTGGGCACAAACCAAACATACCGTTGGTCGTGCCACAGCACAAACGCCACCCTCGGCACACTGAAACCAACCGTGTCTATGGACGATATGAGCGTGTCGCTCACCACGGTCGCCGTGTCCAGAGGCGGTGTTGGAGCTGCGCCCCGTTGTTGGCCCCAAAGACCCACATGAACGGTTGTCGGTGGCGAGGAGGTCGTGGGCCAGCTCCTCCATTGGACTAGTCTGCGCTACGTCGTCCCGACGGGTGTGCCCCACATGTCGGTTTCCCTGTTTTCCCGGCCATATTCGAGCGTGAGTGCTCCGCGTTGCGCATTAGGCCTTTCACTATGTAGGCCAAGCGAGACAACTTATTGTTTATTTGAGCCGTTCAAGTGTAATCATGTAGCGTTTGCTTATTTCTCATTCCTCTCCAACCCTCTTCTCCATCGATCATGTCGCCCTCGAGTCGAGTCCATCCCCCCGCATGCCTCATTTGAACATTCTGCCGAGTATCATTCGCATGTACCCACCCTAGTCCTCTTTCAATAGATCTCCGGACCCCGAGATGAAATCGAGAGGGAACGAGTGGGGGCACGTGATACCTAAGGCGGATTCAAAATTTTGAACCGGTGATCATAGCATCCGCAAATCATATATAAAGGGTATTCAATGTTTGTTTCGTTTTTGAACGCACAATATTCTCCCTCCTATCCTTTCTACCTTACATAGAAGTTTTATGTGTAGTCAAAGTATCTCTACTATGATAAAAAAATGTATCAACATTCAACAACGCCCAATCAATATTGTTAGATTCGTACGTACTCCTAGATTTGTACTCGAGATGGTTTCCAATTTGACTATTGACAAGATTAATAGTACTCCTTTCACATAGGTGAGTAAGTCATCTTAGGCTGTGCATCGTGGCCAAGGAGGAGGGAAAACGAGAGACATTAATGTTTATCTGCTAATTAATAGTATTGCATGCAATGAACTAACCACTGCATGTCATGTTTGATAGTCTCAGTTCATTAAAAGCATGCGCACCCTCATCTCTTATTGGTTCATATGTCAAGAAACAAGAAACGAGGTAGAAGTTAATGCACCGCGCCTACGTGTTTTGGGATTATTTGGTTTTTGTAAGATGACTTACACACCTAGACGGAGGGAGTACATGAGATGTATAATGTGAAAATTATATCATTGGAAACTACTTTCACATACGAAATTGACCATATGCTTTGTGTAAGTTGCATGTCATATATTATTACTCTAACATTTGGTCAAAGTTAGCCTCGAAAAATGCATTAGACCCTGTATGCTTTGTGTAAGTTGCATGTCATATATTATTACTCTAACATTTGTGTAAGTTGCATGTCATATATTATTACTCTAACATTTGGTCAAAGTAGTATAGTGGAAGTGGATCCTCTGACATAGGTATCCCTGCCTTACCCTCCCTTTCGGTCACTTACTGGCGGACCCCATGCTTGCTAGGCCCCGCATGTCAGTTACTCAATGGGTTCTGCCACATCAGGGGATCCTCATCCGTAGTATACTCCCTCTGTTTTTATTTACTCCGCATAAAACGGAGGGAGTAGTGGTATAATAAATGACGCGGGCGGGGGAGGGGGAGGGACGTCGGTTTGCTCTCAACTACGGTCCCACAAGCGAGCGAAAATGCAAGATGAAGCGCGTTCCATTTGGTGAGTGACGTGGAGGGTCCAGCGTGCTGGGCTGCAACACGAACGTGACAAGAGCGATGTACATTCAAAACCGATTGATCGGTCGTCACCGGAACCACTATTCACACCAGAACCTTCGCTGCTCGGCCTACACCAGCCACTGCCCTAAAACCACACCAAATCTCCAGCCCATTCCCCCACCTTTGGATCCCCTAGCCCGCATCAAGCGTCCCCTAGTTCTCCGAAAAGCCATGGTGTGCTGCAAGATCACTTACTACAAGATGCTGACGCCGGAGCGCCGCGCAGAAATCGCGGCGGCGGTCGGCACCACAGACCTCCGTTCCCAAGCTCGCTTTGCGGTGGGCCAATCCCCGAGTTCTCTGGAGCCAAGCTACGAGGAGGAGGAAGCCGATCCAATGTTCACTGCGGAGGTCGCGGCGCAGAAGGCCCCCGATGGGTATGAGACGATGGACATCGACTTCGTGCCGGCGTCCGAGTCCCCCATGGTGCAGGCGGACCAGCGGTTCAACATGGCGATACTAAAGGAGGACCGGGAGGCAGAGGCTCAACTCGACGCGGAGCGCGTGCATGCCGCTGCCATCGAGGCTCTCCTGCAGGCGGATCCGGATGTCGTGGATGTGAACTGGGCGGCGGAGGCTCAACTTGAGGCGGAGCGCGCGGATGCCGCTGCCATCGAGGCCCTCCTATAGGCGGAACCGGACGTCCTGGACATGAACTGGGCGGAAGAGGCTCGACTCGATGCAGAGGGCGCGGATGCCACTCTCATCGACGCCCTCCTGCAGGCGGAACCGGAAGTCCTGGACTTGAACCGGGCGGCAGAGGCTCGACTCGACGCGGAGCGTGCGGATGCCGCTTTCATCGACGCCCTCCTGCAGGCGGAACCGGAAGTCCTGGACTTGAACCGGGTGGCAGATGCTCGACTCGACGCGGATGCCGCTGCCATCGAGGCCCTCCTGCAGGCGGAACCGGACGCCCTCGACTTGAACTGGGCTATGCTCTCGTCCGTGCAGAGCGCCCGCACGCTCCGCTTGAACGAGTAGCTGGAGGTCGAGGACAACCACAGTGCGGAGACACACGTCAGCAGCGATGGCTGGTTCGCGCCGGCAGCCAAAGACGACGAGGCCGTCTCTTTCTGCGAGCAGTGATAGTTTTTCTTTATGTTGTTGTCTTTATTATTATGGATATTTTGCTGTGTAAAAACATACTATTTGTTATGCAAGTCGCCTGAGTCTACCATTTCAGGCGGTTGGATGAATATCCTACGTCTCCTAACCCTTCTTTACTTCTTCCTCACCTCTTCTTCTTCCCCAACAGACCACCGCACGGGCCGTACGGATACTCCGTTTGGATAAACATACTCTATGAACGAAAATTATGTGTCAGCGATAGGATGGCTGAGTTTGGTTTGTTCACATGCGACAACACGTGTCAGTGAGGGTGCGTTCCCTTGGTTGGGTTTGCGGCGTGCAGGAGCGAAGTGTGAGGGTGTGGTGCGACCGCGGCGTGCCAGAGCGACCGTGTGAGGGTGCGGTGCGACCACGACAGCCGTGCGCAAGTGTACCTCCTTCTCATTTTGAAAACTTTAGGCAAGCTTGGCAAAAATGTGTGGCGAAGTTTGGCAATGCAAGGCCTAGACCCAAACAGGATAAGTACGCACTACCTCTGTCCGGGTTTATTTGTCCCCATTGTATTTCGTGCCAAATTTTGACCATAGATTAAACTAAGAAAATGTTCACGCATGTCACCAAACATTATATTTTTCAAAACTATGTCAAATACGAATCCAATGAGATAATTTTTCTTGACATGCATTAACATTTTGTTAGTTAAATCTTTAGTCAAAATTTGGCACAAACTATAAAAGGGACCTATAAACGAGGACGGAGGTAGTACGTACTAGGAGTACTAGTGTTAAAAAAGAAAGGCGGGGTTTTCCTTCGATACAAATCCTCGTTTCACGTGTCAATTAATGTGTATTTTTTTCTCAAAAGACCAAAGAGCTAACCATCTCACTCCTCATCGCTTGATTAATGCAGCGCCATGCAAACGAACCTTCTCACTTCCGCATGCATGCAGGGGATATTAATGTCCTTGGTTGCTAACCCCTTCAATTTTGCCTCGATTAGTGTTAGTGGCCCTTTGCAAATTGTAATTTTGATATACTGGCCTTGTGTACAAAAAAATGGAGGTAGTAACTATATTTGAATTCCTTGCCCATTGCAGTGACGTCGACGACTTTTTTTTGTGGTTTGGCGAAGTGCGTTTGACGGAGAACACCATTGAGGGAGACCACGGTAATTCGTTCGCAAGTGCCGCCTGCAAGCCGAGACAACCGCCTTATTTGCATCCAGGAAGTCCTTTACTAGTAGTACTACTAGGAGTACTAGTGTGGTGAGATGGTTTCTCGAAGAAGACGATGGAGAAGCGGAGTCAGCGAAGAGTGAAATGATAGTTGCTTCATCCGTGCTTTGTGATTTGATGCCTCACTGGTTTGTGATTTGTGATAGAAGGGACAGGGGAGTAGATTCTGCGCTCTATACTGTACTACTCCTACATGCGTCCAAGCATGGGAGAAAGAGGAGAGACGTTGCATTTTTCTATTCCTTCAATCAATCAATCAGGGAGCTTCGGTTCCATCTTTTTGGCTTTGGCAATGCCGTCCACAATGGTTCCCACGATGCGAAAAGCTATTTTCACATTTGGCTACACATCGTGGATGCCTTTAACCGTACCACTTGGTTTTGCTCCTGTGTGCTATCTATACAAATCTCAATTATATTGATCTAAAGAATTATAGAATCAAAGATTAGTAAAAAGGAGGTGATTTTTCCGCGCGGATGGCGGGGGAGGTTTCTTATTTTTGGAGGACGTTATCCCGGCGGTTTGCTAACATGCGGTCCCACGTGTCAGTGCTTTACTAAGCTGATGCGCGTCCCACATGAGGCAGAACAACGGCAGAAGCAACATGTGGTTAAGTTGAAGAAGATGAGGGAGAAGCGACCAAGCTGATCCGCGTCCCACATGAGGCAGAACAGCGGCAGAAGCAACACGTGGTTAAGTTGAAGAAGATGAGGGAGAAGCGGATTCAGCAACGAGTGAAATGATGGTTGCTTCGTCCCTCCAACTTCTTTTTTTAGCATTATTACTTCGTCCCTCCAACTTAACTGCGGGAAAGGTGCAGCTTTTTGATTTGACGCCTCATTGCTCATTACTACGTCGGCGCCAGGACTGGGGTGCTTCACCCCGGCTGCTCTGCACTGTATTCCGGTATGGCACATGGACCCGATAGCTTGATGTCCCACATGTCGGCGAAAGGGACTAGAAGATTTACGAAAGTGAGTGCTCCACTCTTACGACGGAGGAGTAGACGACACGACGGCCTAGTGAACTATCACTTGTACTGTATAGTACTATAGTTTTGCTGTTTCGCATGATCCATCGATACAAAACCGATTAAACAGGAAAGGGCGGGATTTTGCCGCACGGTAGATGATACTGGCCATACATTTCAAAGGCAATTTTAATGTATGCAAACTGAATAATTATAAGTAACAATATGATATCTAGTAAAACTAAAAAAAATATGATTTATTGTGTTAGAGTGTAGTAGTAGTGCTGTATTGCATAGTTGTTAGATGTAACATGCGAGAACGTGTAGAGATGTAGTTTTGGAGGGCCTACAGAGAGAAAAGCATAGTACGGTCACCGAACTTCAGAATAAGCTGATTACGGTCACTATATACGTTTTGCGGTGATTATCCGGTCACTTGCTCACAGTTCAGCATCGGATTGCACTCTGTTGACCGGCCAAATATTCTGCGTGGCGCCATGTTGACTAGTTAAATTGACCACGTTCCTTGTGGGTCCCACCTGTCAGTTCGCATAGGGAAAAGGTCAGATAAACACAAATTTACGCAGGCGCGACAAGTCTCCAACCTGTGCGCGGGAATCACCTGGTTGTGTATGTGTCTGTCAGGGCCTGATGTGTGCGCATGCACGTGTAGGTTGAGCACTTGAGCGTGAGAGTGTGTGTTGGTCGTGTGGTGTACTGGTGTGTGCATGCATGCGTGCGTGTGTGCGTGTGAGTGTTGCGTGCATGCATGCGTGGCTGCGTGTGTACGTGTGAGTGTTGCGTGCGTGCGTGGGTGCATGTGTTTGTGTGAGTGTTGCGTGGATGGAGTTCGTGTGCATGCGTGCATGTGTGTATAATCACCACACCAGCTCCTGTGTGTTAAAATAGACGGCTCAGCATACCAATACAAGGCCACCTTGTCCGCTGTGCCCACGGTCATGACTTCGCACCACCGTCAAAATATTTTTTTGTCGTTTGTTTTCATTCTTACTAGCAAGATGATCGTGCGTTGCACGTAACATCAAGATGCATTTGTATGACTTGTTTATCTTGTGAGAGAAAAGGATGTACGAGGGAATGCCTTATTTGCAAATGGGGAGAGGTGTGTGGGTACCTTTTTGCAAAACTGCCATAGTTTCTTTCCTATCCGTCAGATATAAATCGGACGGCCTATATTGCAGGATGGCAGGCACACCATCATCACCAACTCTGTTTTTTATAAGAGTGTATTTTAAGTATTTTATAATAGTGTAGATGTAGAGTAGATACAAGTCGACATGTGGGCACGATGTTAGTGAGATAATGTGATGCAACACTAGATCAGGTGCCACGTGGAGCGTTCAACTGGTCAACTAGTCATGTCATGAGCAAATACAAAGTTGTACGGTGAGCCCGTGACTGTATAATAACCACTAAACGTAAACGGTGACCGTAATGAGTGGATTATGAAATCCAATGTATGTATCTTGCTTTCACTTCAAATACAATGATCGTCATTGCATATATTGCGAGAGAAAGATGAAACACGCATGAATTTTCTGGGGGCTTACTTTTAGAGGACATGG
>NC_041383.1:66030359-66075015 GCF_002162155.2 Triticum dicoccoides
CTAGAGAGGTATGTGTGTGTATTACGTATACGAGAGAGGCATGGATAGAGGGGCCGATAGGGGGGGGGGAGATAGCATGAGAAATGAGGGTGGTCTAGAGAGAGAGACGAATATTACGTCACGACAAGAGATTCCATTCCCTTGAGTGTGTATATGCAAGGGGGGAGGGAATAGAGGCACCAGGAGAATTTTTCTATGTGTGTGGTGTTTGTGTTGGTATGTGTGGGTGTGAGAAGATAATGAGATGTGGGGGCAGACGGTGTGTCACCGCGTGAGGTCCGGTGGGTCGAGGTGAGGCCCTTTGTTCGGTTCCGTCCTGCACCACATTGGTTGGCCCATGACACATTTAGGAAGACCCATGGATGACTAGTCGTACAAGACAAAGATAGCAGAATTGTGAAGGACTCTGTGTCCACTGACAAAGCCGGCTAGGATTTGTAACCCTTGGTTCTTGGACTAAGGTAACCCCTCTATCTCTGATATTACTATTCATCCAACCTAACTTTAAGGGGCATCCTACAGAATGCTCTGCTAGAATCATACTCGTCGATTAGGAAGAGAGGTGTGAGATAATGCGTGAGAGACAGGCGTAAAGATAATGTGCGTACATGAGACACGTAGGCAGGTCCATGTATATAGAAAAGGTCGATGAGGATTGTGCGTGTGTATGTTTGCGAGAGGAAAGATGCTTATGATAAAGGTTAGTGAAAACAATTGTAAATGGTTACGAGAGGGAGGGAGGGTTATATCTAGAGAATGTGTGTGAGAAAGACACCTCGGGAGAGAGTGTGTGAGCATGTGTGAGAGACCACCGATGGAGAGTTAAACTACACGTAAAAGACTGCTCTACACATTGATTAAAGATATAAATTGTATCCAAATATTAGGATGGGATCATGATATTTGCAATTCGCGTAAGGAGCGGTCATTGATCCATTAGACATCTAGTTTCTATCGAATTTGAGCATGTCTTTGTTATTATTCGACACAATTGATCCACATAGTTAGTATTTTGAACTCGAGACAATGCATCGCTTTAGCAATCGAATATAAACGTGAGTTTAGTTCATGTTGTGTGTGTAAAACACATTATACATACGAAAGTTACACAATGGACATTTATAAATAGCTACCTATGAACTAGTATACATTAGAATTCAACCTAAGGTGGTTTAAAAAAATCGAATTCAACATGAAGTTCATTCAATTATTTGAATTTGATATCATGGCATTTGTAAACCATACCTAAACTATGGGGGTACCAATCTTTGCTCTGATTTTGTACATAATAGCATATGTAGTCGTGTACAAAATATATTCAAATTTAGCTCCTCCATTCCAAAATAATCGTAGTTATAGGATTTTCAAGTGTCAAAATTCAAAAGGAAGTGGATAATTTAATGATGTTTTCAAACATACAAGGTCAAGTATAACGTTGTCTATTTAGGCCAATCCTCATAGTTCAAGAGTACTCTAAACGTGAATGCTTGTGTTTCAAAATTTCGAACGAAGCGCCAAAAGAGCCTCTACTCGCCCGAAACCGCGTGAGACCAATGTTTGGTAGTACAAGGAAATTACTTTTCTAATAACTCCGACCTATGAAACCTACCGACCTGACGTCCAAAGGTCTAAACCGGGGTAGGTTTGTAGCTTCATCTAGACGCCACGCAACTGCCTCCTAAAAACATTCATACACAATGGCCGCCTAAGCACACATGCGCGCGGCCGAAATCGCTCCCGCCCACTATTTGGGACACCTGGGATTACCATCCTACCCCCGACCCGCAGTAGGTCCGAAATTTAAGAGGGGGGCAAAGTTTGTACTTTCCCCAAATTTCAAACAAGCGCATCTTCTGTTCAAAAAAGCCAAAAACAAGCACGTCCTAGACCGAAACATGGTTCCCCCCCACCCGTCTGATTCCCCATTCGTACTCCGTGGGCGCCAAAACTACCTCTCCACCAGCCGCGAAACCCCGGCGTCCTCCGTCCGCCACCCCATCCCACCCATCAACCGCCACCCTCCTCCATCACGCCGGAGCCGATACCCCGATATCGTCGTCCACCGCAACCTCAACCGCAACGCCCTCCATGGCTAGTATTTGAAGACGAGGCCGAGCCGTCCGTACCCGAGCCAGTTCAACCATGCCGTCCCGCGCCTCACCGCTGCCGCTCCAACTTCGCCACCCTCCACCGCACCGGAGTTGTTCCTGCTACGCCGTCCTTCGCCGCCTCGGATCTGCTTCCCCTCCGCCGACATACAACCACGGTAACACGGTCAACAATTTGGCCATGGGATCATCCAAGCCTGCACCCTCCAGAACATCGGCTTCCCCGGTAAAAACAAGAAGATCGGCATGACATGTGGAGGTGACCACACCAGCAACCGAAGAAGGTACTCCTCTTCCCTTATTCGTGAAAATATTACGTCTCTGCTTGCACAGTATTCATCCCACAAATGACACTAGTTGACCGCTTCTTCTTGATACTAGATGTTCCTAGTAACTCGCGATGCACAAGGTTTCTCCTCATATACTATTTCACCTTAGCTAGAGGTCCGTCGCCCCCCTGAATTTCAATTTTTGGCCAGTTGATTCCCAATTAACGGAAGCATTCCCCGGCGTAACAGGAGCTAGTACGACTATTACGCCGGGGAAGCAGCGCCTTGGTGTTTATCTTAGGGGCGTCTGCGGCCTAGAGCTACTGGCGCCCGATCTGGAGGTCAGCCAGGATTAAAGGGATGGCTTGGGGGCGCTGCCAAGCACGGCGGTGGTGTGAGGTCGATGGGAGGGCGGGGCGGCGAAGGCACGGGTCTGGGCCGGTGGTCGCTGGCGGTTCGTGAAAGATCGTCAACAGTGACTGGCGGGAGGTAGACGAAGGCCATCTGCCCGTTCCTTATAGATCAGACGGTTCATTAAAAAAATTGACAGACCTATTTATTTTTAGTCGACTGTTATCTTAGATATGAACACATGTGGTGGTGTGCTGGAGGAGTACCTGCATTTCCTGTGCTCATATATTACAAAATCATACGGAGTAGAATCTAATTTTGTTTGCCATGCAATGTTGTAGAGCTATCATATGTCTCCTGTCATTTATTTTTAAGCCACCTGCTATCTGCTACTTTTACAGTGCACTAGTTCTGCACACACTTCACCCATACTCTCACTATTGTGTTTTTATGCAAGGGTATTTCAGACTCTCTTGCCGAAAGAGAAGCATCAAAGAAAAGAGAGAAGTCGCTCCAGCTTGGTATACGGGTAGGCAAGACATGTTACAACGCTATAAAGGGTGCAGTGTCAGCAAATGGAGACGGTAAACGTAGCTCTGTAGTTGATGACCTCGCTCGCAATGAACCACCATCCCAAGTGCTTGCTTTAACTTCGCGGTGTCATATGTGGTTGCATGTTGGTGTCTAGCTTGTATTCGAAAGGCCGAAGTCGGTCTTTATTAAGATAAGGAAAGATATTTTTTACATGAACCACCATCCCGTGAGCACCAGAAGACAAATATCTAGTCAGGGCACTGGCCGAGCTAGTGACAAGCCCAGCAAAGACATGCATCACCTGGAAGCCAACTAAAAAGCCGTGATGGTGGCGAAGCAGCCCGCCTCCCACCAGGCTCTCAGGTCCTAGGGTATCATGTTCACCACTCCAGCCGGATGTCTAGGTTGTATTGCTTCCAATTTGGTTAAATTGCATCTGCTTAGCTTACACATTATACCTTTGAATATGACATGCCTTTCTGTTTTTGGTACATACTAGTACATCTGTGTATTAACCATGTTCTTACATCAAACTAATGTTCTTGTGGATCCCTCATCAATCACTTATGATGAGGCAGGAAGGCAAGGGGACTACTCATTTAAAGAATGCAGTGTCAGCCTCCCGACACGATTCTCAAGAAACAGAAATGCTAGATGAAGATAGTGAATGTAGCTCTGTAGTTGATTACAGCATTTCCCCTACACTAGCATTGCAGGTGCTTGCTCTAACTTGGCAGCGTGATATGTGGTTGCATGTTGCATATGGTGTCTAGATTGTAATTCTTCCAATCTGGTTAAACTGCATGTGCTAGTCTGCTTAGCTTATACTCTTGTAAATGTGACATTATACCTGTTAATGTGACATGCCTTCCTGTATTTAGTACATAGTACATCTGTCTATTAAGCATGTCCTTACATAAATCTATCTTTTTTTGTATCCCACATCAATCAATATGACGAGACACCTTTAGTATATGCAGTGCGATATTAGTTGCATCTTTCATATGATTTATAGCATGCGCTGCTTCTAATTTGTTGAAATTCCATTTATGATGGGACGCTTTTAACTTGGCAGTCATATTGGTTGCATATTTCATGTGGTGTCTAGCTTGCATTGCTTCTTATTTGCTGGAATGGTTTCTGCTTAGTTTACACACACAATTGTGAACATGCCATGCCGTCCTGTTTTTTGTACATATTCCATCCTGGTATCATGTGTTTGCCTTACATCAAAGTAGTGATTGTCAGTATCATGCATGAATGAGTTCTGAAGAGAGAATTTTATTGCTTTTTGTTGTCGGTTTTACTTGACAATTCAAAATCAATAAAGCGGAAGGAAGTTAGCAAGGCAGCGGATAAAGGTGCTCCTTCCAAATGGAGGGCCTCTACAGTTTCTACTCCTCCACACCCCCAAGATGATTTCCAAGACAACACATGCATAGACACTCAACAAAGCTGTGTTTATGATGAGCTCGTCTCCCCTAGTGCAGCATCACTCGTGCTCCCTCTAACTTGGCACTGTTATATGTGGTTGCATGTTATGTGTGATGTCTAGCTTGTATTGCTTCTAATTTTGTTGAATTCCATCTTCTTACTTTACACATTATACTTGAATAAGACACGTGTTCCTATTTCTAGAACATGCAATATCTGTCTATCACACCATGTTCTTACATCAAATTACTACTGTTGTGTAACCTGCAACAATCACTTATCTTAAGACACGTTTGACTTCGGAGTGTGATATAGGTTACATCTCACATTCTTTTCTAGCTTGTACTACTAATTTGTTGAAATGGCACTTATGACGAGACAGTTTTAACTTGGTAGTGTGATATTATTTGCATCTTTCATATGGTGTCTAGCTTTCATTGCTTCTAATTTGTTGAAATGCCTTCTCCTTAGTTTACACATCATAAGCTGTGAATATGCAATGCTATGAATATGCAATGGCACTAATGACGAGAGACCTCTAACATGGTAGTGTGATGTTGTTTGCATCTTGCATATGATTTATTTCTTGTACTGCTTCACATTTGTTTAAACGCCATTTATGCTGAGACACTGTTAACTTGGCAGAGCAATATTTGTAGCATCTTTCATATGGTGTCTACCTTCCATTGCATTCCTTCTAATTTGGTGAAATGTCTTCTTCTTAGTTTACACATCATAGTTCTGGTTATCTCTTCCGTCCTATTTTTCATACATATTACATCCTCCTATCATGTGGTTGTCTAACATCAAAGTTTTATTCGTCTGCATCACGCATCAATTTGTTCTGAAGAACTAAATTTTATTCGTTTTTCTTGTCGGCTTGACTTAACATGGCACAGAGAAAGGGGAAGAAACAGAGAATGGCAGGGAATGAGAAGCGGATGAATCCTGCAGATTCTGCTGGTACTGATGGTGCAATAGAAGGTGAAAGTCCAGCGGAAAATTCTACAAACACGGCATCCCATGCTACACGAACTGCAAAAAAAAGCCAAACAAAAACAAATATTTGCCACCAAACAAGCAGATACATCCCTACTTCTTGCAACACCTACCATAGTAATATCAGCTGCACGACATACTCATGCGTCAACTGAGCTAGCAGCACGTTCCCAAGCTCCCTTGCCACCTGACACTACTTCCCAAGCACTCTTGACACAAGACGAGTTGGCAATATTAGATGAACCTTGTGAGCTTCAACAGCAATAAGGTAGTTGCTGGAGTCAAGTTACCATTGCATGCTTCTTTATATGTAGTCTCACAGTTTGATGTACACTAACACTTCCTATGTTTGTTATTGGACTAGCACCTAAGCGCAAGAGGAAACAAACATCAGGGATAATGCTCGATAGGTTAACTAACTCTAGAGGAGGAAGAATGGAGATCCGTTTTGAGGTAGGTTTAAAAAGGCCACGTGATGCTACAGAGTCAGCCAAGTTAGTATCAGAGGCAGCGGTTGCCGTTAGGTGTCATGTACATATCCTCCCAACATGGATTCAGTACAGGAATGACAAAGACGAAACCCAGTTCAACACCTTCCTCGACCATTTATCTGTAAGTATGGTTATGTATGGAAAGTAGTAATATCGTCTTGCTCTGTCCCATACTTTCTAGGTTGCTGATAATGAGACTCCCATATTTTTCAACATATGAGGTTCAAGTTGGATAGCCAAGATGATGCAACCAGACAAGCTTGCACCCATGTTTTCAAGTCTGCTCTGCGACAGTATCGGTATAACTTGAGGAAAACTCACTTTGAAGGCAAGGCTAACAGTGAACTTTCCCAAACATCTCCAGTGGAAAATATATCGGATGAAGACTGGAGGGGCCTTGTTAAACACTGGTCTGATCCGAAGTATCAGGTACATTATATATATGGGATCAGATCACATGTTGAAGTTCTATTGACGCATGTGCCACACAAATCTATCTTCTTGTAGGTGAACTGTTCAAAGAACAAGGCCAACCGTACGAAAGTGAAATTCCAACAGACGACAGGATCTCGTAGCTATATTGCACACTGCAAGGCTCTTGTAATTAGCTGCTGTTTCACTCTTTTCGCTGTACCATATTATCAGATCTATATTGACTTGTTCGAAATGCAGAGGAAAGCCCACAAGGAACAAAAAGTACCTGAACCAAATGCTGTGGAAATCTTCAAGGACTTCACACCAGCAAGAAGAAGGGCATGACTACACCAGTCAAAGCCGCTGTTGTAAGTCCTTAATCCTCATGCCTTTTAACTACTACTTACTCTGACTTGTGCCTTGAACTGCATGGTTTGCAGCCAATGCCTATTACTCTTTTCAATTTTATACACAATTGTCTTAGTGTATCATTGCACCTTACAAGGTTTAAAAGGGAGGAGTGATGTTCCTTTGATCTTGACCCGTAATCTAGTTCCGTGCTGGACTTGCCCACACAACGTTACAATTTCCTATTTGTCTGTTCTTAGTTGTTTTGTGATATGAATGATGTCATACTATGCTTACCGTATATATACTTCGTCTCTTTATCCTTAGCCCTCAATACAATGTGAAGAAATAGACAATACATTAGCGATGGTACATGGTCATATGTTTGGAACCTGGTTTTATTATGTACTTTGTAATAAAATACAACTAATATTTTACATGGGTTCACTAGAATAAGTTCTGTATATAGACCAAAGCTATTTTGTTTGGTTTTGCCGCCTCCTTAATATCTTCTGTTCTGGTACTACTAATGTAAAACCTCAACTTTTCAACGAGCTATGGAAAAAATGGTGGAACCACCACCTTCTGAAGGTGGCGAGGCAACTATAACCACAATGTCAGCTCTTGCTGTAGTGGGTCAGTTCCTATCCACTAACAGTGCCAAAAGCACGTTCCTGCGTAATACTGGGTTGGTTGTTAAGGCAGTATCGTCCAAACTGCCTCGTGATCAAGATATGCAAGCTCAAAGCAATGTTGTATCTGCGCTCCAGACACAAGTCCATTCCCTAACAGAGGCCCTTTGTGAAACAAGGAGAAACATTGCTCAATGTCGTCAAGATATGCATGGTTTTGAAACCAGACTATCAGACATTTGCTATGTTGTTCAGGAGCCTAGGGGAAATGAAGGCGAGGGTTATGGTGTTCCATCGGACAATACATCATGAAAACGAAACAGTCAGGTCAAATGAACCGAGCTTTTGAACTTCTGGTGGTGCATTTATCTTCTAGACTGTTAAGTTTTATGCCAACCTTCCTTTTGTTATATAGTTGTAATTTGTTTTGGTGTGATACAAAATTTATTCTTAACGTATAGCCAACGGCTGAAGAAAACAGCAAGCCATTTTTGTATAGTGTAGGGTGTTCCCTATATTTGCACTGGTGGCGATCTTTGATGCCGAGTGGACGTAATCTGTGCAATCACCCTAATAGCCTAGCGTTAGTTTGGGCCTTATTTATTTCCTAGTCTTCTTTTTCCCTGGTTTGCTAGTGGCCGCAACTACCCATGGGCCATATACGGGCCGTAGGATCCATGGGTCTCCTACGTGCCATCGATAAATGGGCCTGTAATCGGTGGGCCTCGGGCCGTCGGATAAATGGGTCTACATGGACCGTAATCGGGCATAATTGGTATCGGCCAAGCACGGTAACGGGCCGTTAACAGGCCGTAGGACTGCAAAAGCTTAATTCTGTCACAGGCATAACGGGTCATTAATGGGCCAGAATATAGAACGGGTTGGCCAGAAACGGGCCGACTCTTGCCATGGGCCGAATTTGGCCCATTAGGGTAACAGGCCAGTAACGGGCCGACTCTTGCCATGGGCCGAATTTGGCCCATTTGGGGAACATGACAGTAACGGGCCGACTCTTGCCATGGGCCGAATTTGGCCCATTAGGGTAACAGGCCAGTAACAGGCCGAAAGTAATCGAGGGCCGAAAAGGAGCCCAAGAACGTATGGGCCGTCAATAGGCCGAAAGCTAACACGGGCTGGAAACGGCCCATGTAAATCACGGACCGTTAACAGGTACAAAGAAAATTACTGTTCATTATGTGCTAGAGTCACCGTGGGCCTGTAAAGGGCCGAAAGATACGAAGGCCTCATATGGGCCGAAAGACGTCGTGGGCTATACATGGGCCGAAAGTGAAATGGGCTGGTGTTATATTCGACGGGCCACATGACGTTGTTAGGACGATTTCCTTTAGTGCCTAACGGGCCGTAAAATGGGCTATTTGCGAAGAGACCGTTAACAGGCTTTTCATGGGCCAGCCCGTTAACTTTTGACCAAGTCAAACGGGCCGGCTTTATAAGCTAAATGGGCCAGTGGTGGGCCGTGGCACGTGTCGACATATCATAGGCGCCTATCTGACCCACTGACGAGCTGACACGTGTTTCATCCGGCCAATAAGAATTTTACACGTGGAAATTTCCCATTGGTCGGGGCTGTTAACGGGTTATCGGATCCAAAACCCGACCCGATAGCTTAACGGTGTTCCGTTACGGTGGATGCCACGTGTTGGTCACCCTTGACGAAAGCACTTCTGTGACACGCGATTTATCGTCATGGAAGTGGACACTTCCGTGATGATAATTTTGGTAATGTCATGGAACACTTCTACGACAACACATGTATGACTATCTTGATTCTGTCATAAATTTGTCCTGGATGTACATGCATGACAAAAAACACGACCTACTGTGACAAACACGTATCATCACGGAAGTGTATTTTTTTGTAGTGCCATTACTTAGTTAATTCTGATTCCTTGAATTTCACGAAAGCGGGCCAGTGTTCTCTTTGCTTCTCCAGTGTTCCCTTGAATTCTGGAGTCTTCTTTCCTCCTTTGACGTACTTGTTCCATATAGTTTTCTTGTGGTTGTTGAAGAATATCGCCATCTTCCTAAGAGCAGCATGCTTGACTTTCTCCACATCTGCAGTTGTGAAATGATCTGGTAGGGTGAAATGTTCCATGAGTTTTTCCCAAAGCAGAGTTTTTGTTCTGTCGTCGACAAAAGTAAGATCTAGACGTTTCTTTGTTGGCTCTTTCCATTCTTGAAGGGAGATCGGGAGTTGGTCCTTCACAAGAACTCCACACTGACGAACGAACTTGTTTGCAATGTTCTTAGGCGCTAGTGGTTCTCCATTAGTTTTGATGGCATCGATGTTGTACTTTACGCCCTCCTTCAACTTTTTGCCCGGGCCTTGCACTCTGTCTGTAGAAGATTTTCTCAATCCAGAGGGATGAAAGAAGAAAAATCGATTCGTCAATATATCTTCAAATCATTTAAAACCTGTGATGATCACCAGATGCCTGCTTATATAAATATACCTCGTCGGTCTCTATTATTTCAAGATCAACATTTTCTTCGCCATCATAATCATAGTCGTCCATGACTTCATCAATTCGGTCGTCGTGATCGAATATCATATCATCACCCTCCCCGGTATTGTTCAGATATTGGGAGCCATCATCTTCTTCATTTCAATCTTCTGGCCCGTGAGGGGAGCGTATGATCTCAAACAGGGCCTCTTCTCGCTCTTTGTCGGTATTGTCCGCCATAGCTTTTATTTAACTAATCCAGAAGAAATATAAAACAATTTAGTATTCAAATTACAATGCATACATGCAATCAATAAGGAAAAACTGAATCATAGTACAAAATATGCATCGTCTTGAATAATGTATAATCTTGAATGCATCGTCTCGAATAATATATAATCTCGAATACATCGTCTTGAATATTAAATATCGAATACATCACTAGCTAGCTAGCTAATAAAGATCGAATACTACAGAATAATCTAGGCCACTCGCGGTTCTTGAGGCGCGGGTGGTGGACACCCAAAGAGAAGGAACCATCACAGGATCATAGTTCTGGTCATCTCCCCAGAGAACCTACCAGGTATTGGAGAACCTGACGTCCATAGCAGCCATGTAGCAACGGACGTGCTCGTCCTCCTCCCTGACATGGCGATGCTCCACCTCCGGCGGGGTCGGCTCCCTCTGCACCAAAAGTGGCCCACGGGAACGCCACCAAAAGAGCTCAGGGTCAACGACGTGACCCGGGGGCGGGTTCCTCACCAAGCGGCGAGCCCCTGAAGGTAGCACCTCCCAGTGCCAGCCCGGTGGAGGTGGTGCATCGCAAACAGGTCGACAGCGAGGATACGGGCCGGGCATCGTCGAGAACAAATACTATATGCCGCAAAAGTAAATTTTTTAAATGATTGGATTGTGATTTCTTATATGCAAATTCTAAATTTCTATAACTAAAGTTATAAGAAACTAAAAAAACATCGGTCTTCGTCTAACAATTTGAAATCAATCTAATTCATCTAGCTAAAACTAACATTTCTAAAATTTCTAACATTTCTATATAACTAACATTTCTATATACTATTTGACATTAATCTAATCTAACTAGAGAATACCCTGCACGTTGCTGCGGGAATCAATTGCAATTTGTTTCAATGATTTGATTGTATGAACTTTCCATATTTTAATTAATAATATATGAACTAAAGCTAAAACTAAATATTATATATTGTACGCCCTCTGTCTTACGAACTTTAGTAAAAAGTTGTATTAAGACTGAGACACTTATTTTTGGACAAAGTTTGTATATAGTTGAGGCACTTATTTTGGGACGGAGGGAGTATTTGATTATTGTGTAGTCAGAAAATATTTTGAATATAAGTGGCACAACGTAACGGAAAACTTTTTTCATGCATTTTGAGTGGACCTTTGATGAGGTGGCATGTGTGGTGAGGTAAAAGGTGCGCACGAGATCAACTAATGATGAAAAACTTTTTCTCATGCATGTAGTGGTGGGCCTTTGATGATGTGGCATGTGTGCATGTTGAGATAAATAGGACAGTGGGGATCAACTTCTTATCTACATCGGATTAATTAATTCATCTAAAACCTTTGTATAAAAAATAGAAAAAATAGAAAAAAAACTAAAACTAAAAACTAAAAATAGAATCTAGTGTGTGTGTGTGTGTGAGTGTGTGTGTGCGCGCGTGTGCATGTACGGTGCCGGCGGCGCGGCGGCTTCGATTGGAGGGAGGAGAGGGGCCGGGGTAGGGGCTCACTGTGCGGGCGAGGTCGAGGTGACGGTGACGGCGAGGTCCAGGCGATGGCGACGACGAGGTGAGGGGACGGCGATGGGCTGGTGCAGCGACAGGGACGGGCCGACGACGGGGACGGGGCGGTGATGGGGATGGGAACAACAAGGTGCGGCGGCAATGAGGCAGAGGAGAAGAAGTAGAGGGAGAACAAAATTGAAGAAATTTTGAAGCGTTGCTTATATAGAATGCCCCTTTAGTACCGGTTGGATCCACCATCCGGTACTAAAGGGCGGGAAGCGCACCCCCATTAGTACCGGGTGGTGGCTCCAACCGGTACCAAAGACCCCCCTTTTAATACCGGTTGGAGCCTGATGACCCACAAGTGTAGGGGATCTATCGTAGTCCTTTCGATAAGTAAGAGTGTTGAACCCAACAAGGAGCAGAAGGAAATGATAAGCGGTTTTCAGTAAGGTTTTCTCTGCAAGCACTGAAATAGTAGGTGATAGATAGTTTTGTGATAAGATAAATAGTAACAAGTAACAAGTAAACAAAGTAAATAAGGTGCAGCAAGGTGGCCCAATCCTTTATGTAGCAAAGGATAAGCCTGGACAAATTCTAATAATAAGTAAGAATCTCCCGAGGACACATTGGGAATTATCGTTAAGCTAGTTTCATCACGTTCCTAAGATTCTCGTTCGGTACTTTGATAATTTGATATGTGGGTGGACCGACACTTGGGTACTGCCCTAACTTGGACAAGCATCCCACTTATGATTAACCCCTATTGCAAGCGTCCGCAACTACAAAAAGAAGTATTAAGGTAAACCTAACCACAACATAAAACATATGGGCCCATATGAACCCCTAATGAAGCAACACATAAACTAGGGTTTAAGCTTCTGTCACTCTAGCAACCCATCATCTACTTATTACTTCCCTATTCCTTCCTCTAGGCCCAAATAATGGTGAAGTGTCATGTAGTCGACGTTCACATAACACCACTAGAGGAGAGACAACATACATCTCATCAAAATATTGAACGAATACCAAATTCACATGACTACTAATAGCAGGACTTCACCCATGTCCGCAGGAACTAAAGTAACTACTTGCAAAGCATAATCATGTTCATAATCAGAGGTGTAATAATATGCATTAAGGATCTGAACATATGATCTTCCACCAAGTAAACCAATAAGTATTAACTACAAGGAGTAATCAACACTACTAGCAACCCACAGGTACCAATTTGTGGTTTTGGATACAAGATTGGATACAAGAGATGAACTAGGTTTGAGAGGAGATGGTGCTGGTGAAGATGTTGATGGAGATTGACCTCCTCTCGATGAGAGGATCATTGGTGATGACGTTGGTGATGATTTACCCCTCCCGGAGGGAAGTGTTCCCGGCAGAACAACTCCGCCAGAGCCCTAGATTGATTCCGCCAAGGTTCCGCCTTGTGGTGGTGGAGTTTCATCCCGTAAGCTTGCCCACGATTTTTTCCAGGACAAAACCCTTCATATAGCAGAAGATGGACGCCGGAGGCCCACCAAGGGGCCCAGGAGATAGGGAGGCGCGCCCTAGGGGGGGGGGGGCGCCCCCCTGTCTCCTGGACAGGGTGTGGGCCCCCTAGCCTATTCCTTTTGCTCATAATTGCTTAATAAATCCAAAAAGTTGTTTCGTGGAGCCTCAGGTCTTTTGGAGCTGTGCAGAATAGGTTTCCAACGTTTGCTCCTTTTCCAGCCAGAATTCCAGCTGCCGGCATTCCCCCTCTTCATGGTAAACCTTGTAAAACAAGAGAGAATAGCCATAAGTATTGAGATATAATGTGTAATAACAGCCCATAATGCAATAAATATTGATATAAAAGCATGATGCAAAATGGACGTATCAACTTCCCCAAGCTTAGACCTCGCTAATCCTCAAGCGGAAATCGAAATCGAAAAATATGTCCATATGTTTAGAGATAGAGGTGTCGATAAAAATAAAATACGGACATGAGGGCATCATGATCATTCTAATAACAGCAACATATATGGATTTTCTCATATGATTTCCTATGTTCAAGTAATAAGCAATTCACAATGTCAAGTATGGTTCATAAACTTCATTGGGAACTAAAAAACTATAATCTAAGTCATTGAAGCAATTGCAATTTATTGTAACATCAGAAAGAGTCAATAATAGAGCTTTTCAGCAAGCCCACATACTCAACTATCTCGTAGTCTCCTATAATTGTTAACACTCACGCAATACTTGTGGTTATAGAGTTTCAGCCGGACACTGAGAAAGATAGGGGCTTATTGTGTTGCCTCCCAACGTATTCACCTTTAGGTGATGTCAACAATAATAGCCTATGCCAACTTACATCCAATCAGATATATATATCATGATCTTTCAAACACGAAGAGCTTGCGAAAGGATAAAATGAAAAAAGGGAAAGGTGAGGATCACCTTGACTCAAGTATAAAGTAAATCATAAAGTAAAAGATAGGCCCCTCGCAGAGGGAAGCAGAGGTTGTCATGCGGTTTTAGGGTTGGATACACAAAATCTTAATGCAAAAGAACGTCGCTTTATATTGCCCCTTGTATGTGGACCTTTATTATGCACTCCGTCGCTTTTATTACTTCCACAACAAGTTTGTACAAAGCTTATTTTCTCTGCACTAATAAGTCATGCATATTTAGAGAGCAATTTTTATTGCTTGCACCGATGACAACTTACTTGAAGGATCTTACTCAATCCATAGGTAGGTATGGTGGACTCTCATGCCAAAACTGGGTTTAAGGATATTTGGAAGCACAAGTAGTATCTCTACTTGGTACAAGGAGTTTTGGCTAGCATGAGGGGGAAATGCAAGCTCAACATGTTGAGAAGGTCACTGACAATATACTTTAACTGAGATGTCGGAAAACATGAACCATTACGTTGTCTTGCTTGTCCAACGTCAACTATTTTAGCATGTCATACTTAATGAGTGCTTCACAATCATAAAAGATGTCCAAGATAATATATTTATATGTGAACCCCTCTTTCCTTATCACTTCCTATTAATTGCAACGATGACCAAGGCTACATTCATCAACTCTCAATAATTTTTATGCCTCTTACTTTCTATGTGTGAAGTTATCACTATCCATAAGATCAATATGAACTCTTTTGTTCTTTCTACTTTCTCAAGATCATAGCAACATAGCAAAGCCCTTGACTCAACACTAATCTTTATTATAGATAGCACACGGACACACTTACATAAAGATATCACAAAGCAAAACTCAAAACTACTTGATATCAAAACTTCAATCTACTAGATCAAGATACTACTAAAAGGATTAAACTAAATAAAGCGGTAAAGATAGGAGTGTGATGGTGATACGATACCGGGGCACCTCCCCCAAGCTTGGTAGTTGCCAAGGGGAGTGCCCATACCCATGTGATTATTTCTTCGGAGGTGATGGAGGTGGTGATGATGGTGGTGGATAATCGCACATTGAGCGTAAAAGCTCCTCCAACTTGCGGATAATGCCCTTGAGCCCAGCAATATGATCCTTCAACAAAGTATTCTCCTATGTGATATACTTGTTTTGTATGCGGGCTAACTCAATCATCTTGAAAGCTTCAATATCTATTGGAGTGAAAAGTTTAGGTAAAGGGTTAGGGATGTCTTCTTCTTTCACCACCGGAGCTTGAACCTCCATGGCCTTCTTGATCCCTTCATCATTGTTGATCTCTTGTGGTTCCTCTCTTTTTCAACTCTATCTTCAATAGTCAGGCATCCTTGTCTTCGTTGTTGTAGGAGGGAGAAGTCATGGTGCTCTGAATCTGCAACAGGAACAGCTTGAAACAAAAACAGAGGATATTTGCGTGATACGGTGGTCAAAACCTTCGGGAGTATATATAATGAATTTTTACCAACTAAAATACGTAACATACAAGAAAACAAAGTCTGGGAGGCACACGAGGTGTCCACGATACAGGGGGCGCCCTCCTCTCTCGTGGGAGCCTCGTGTCCCTTTCAGACTACTTCTTTCTTCCTAAAATCCTTAAATAATCCAAAACTGATAAAAATTGCCATTAGAGTTGTTTTGGAGTCGGTATACTTACCGTACCACGTACCTATGCCTTTTCGGAGTCTGGAACGTTCTGGAAAGTGTCTTTTATGTATTCCTATGGGGTTATGGTTTCTATAATATTCGTTTCAACATTGATAGGATTAACTGAAATATAATGTTTAATTCTTTAACCATTAACCACCCTTGGATTTGTGCCTTCGAAGTTGTTGATTTTTATAGCACCGGAACGATAGACCTCCTCGATAACGTAGGGACCTTCCCATTTTGGGAGAAGTTTTCCTGCAAAAAAATCTTAAAGGAGAGTTGAATAATAACACATAATCTCCTACGTTAAACTCATGCTTTTGTATCCTCTTATCATGCCAGCGTTTGACTTTTTCTTTAAAGAGCTTGGCATTCTCATAAGCCTGGGTTCTCCATTCATCAAGTGAGCTAATATCAAACAACCTCTTCTCACCGGCAAGTTTGAAGTCATAATTGAGCTGTTTAATAGCCCAATATGCTTTATGTTCAAGTTCAAGAGGTAAATGACATGCTTTTCCATAAACCATCTTATATGGAGACATACCCATGGGATTTTTGTATGCAGTTCTATAGGCCCATAATTCATCATCAAGTTTTTTAGACCAATTCTTTCTAGATCTATTCACAGTCTTTTGCAAAATTAATTTGAGCTCTCTATTGCTCAACTCTACTTGACCACTAGACTGCGGGTGATAAGGAGATGCAATTCTATGATTAACATCATACTTAGCAAGCATCTTACGGAAAGCACCATGAATAAAGTGTGAACCACCATCAGTCATAAGATATCTAGGGACTCGAAACCTCGGAAAAATAACTTCTTTACGCATTTTAATAGAAGTGTTATGATCATCACTACTAGTTGGAATAGCTTCTACCCACTTAGTAACGTAATCAACAGCAACTAAAATATGTGTATAACCATTGGAGGCAGGAAAAGGTCCCATATAATCAAAGCCCCAAACATCAAACAATTCAATAACAAGAGAATAATTCATAGGCATTTCTTGACGTCTGCTAATGTTACCTATTCTTTGACATTCATCACAAGATACGACAAACTTACGAGCATCTTTGAAAAGAGTAGGCCAATAAAAACCGGATTATAGTACCTTGTGTACAGTTCTATCTCCAGCGTGGTGTCCTCAATAGGATTCAGAGTGACATTTGCGTAGGATTTGTTCCTGTTCATGCTCAGGCACACAATGTCTAATAATACCATCTACTCCTTCTTTATAAAGGTGTGGATCATCCCAGAAGTAAAGTCTTAAATCATAAAAGAACTTTTTATTTTGCCGGTATGTGAAACTAGGCGGTATATATTTAGCAACAATGTAATTAGCATAGTCATCATACCAAGGAGCAGTACGAGAAGCATTGACAACCGCTAATTGTTCATCAGGAAAACTATCATTAATAGGCAGTGGGTCATCAAGAACATTCTCTAACCTAGACAAGTTGTCTGCAACGGGGTTCTCAGCTCCCTTTCTATCAATAATATGCAAGTCAAATTCTTGGAGCAAGAGAACCCATCTAATGAGTCTAGGCTTAGCATCTTTCATTTCCATAAGATATTTAATAGCAGCATGATTAGTGTGAATAGTAACTTTGGAATCAACAATATAATGTCTAAACTTATCACATGCAAACACAACTGCTAAGAATTCTTTTTCAGTGGTAGCATAATTTCTCTGGGCAGTATTTAGAGTCTTACTAGCATACTGGATAACATTTAATTTCTAATCGACTCTTTGCCCTAGAACAGCACCTACAACATAATCACTAGCATCGCACATAATTTCAAAAGGCAAATTCCAATCAGGTGGCTGAACAATAGGTGCTGTGATCAAAGCTTTCTTAAGTGTTTCAAATGCTTCTACACAATCATCATCAAAGACAAAAGGAATATCTTTTTGCAATAAATTAGTCAGAGGCCTAGAGATTTCAGAAAAGTCCTTGATGAACCTCCTACAAAAACCGGCATGACCAAGGAAACTTCTTATACCTTTTATGTCCTTAGGAAATGGCATCTTTTCAATAGCATCAACTTTGGCTTTATCAACCTCAATACCTCTCTTGGAGATCTTGTGCCCCAAGACAATGCCTTCATTAACCATAAAGTGACACTTTTCCCAATTCAGGGCGAGAATAGTGTCTTCGCATCTCTGCAAAACTCGATCAAGGTTGCTCAAACAATCATCAAAAGAGGATCCATAGATGGAGAAGTCATCCATGAATGCCTCACAAATCTTTTCACAAAAATCAGAAAATATAGCCATCATGCATCTTTGAAAGGTAGCAGGTGCATTACATAAACCAAACGGCATACGTCTATAAGCAAAAGTACCAAAAGGGCAAGTAAAAGTAGTTTTAGATTGATCCCCCGCTGACACAGGTATTTGAGAGAATAAGCATACTTGAGATTATAAGGTAAGGGTTTGAGTTCAAACATGGGATCACCCTTGGGTGGAGGGGGATCCCCAAGAATTTCAATGGGAAGATTATGTTTTAGCATAGGTTCTTGTTTAAGGAACACTTCATCTATTTCTTCCCTTTCCTTCATAAACATATCGTTTTCATGGTCTAGCAAATATTGTTCTAACGGATCAGTTGGAGGAACAGCAATGGAAGCAAGACCAATAATCTCATCCTTACTAGATGGTTCCTTTTCACGATGTTGTCTACTAAACTTAGCGAAATTAAACTCATGAGACATACCATCTAAGCCAATAGTGACAATATTATTTTCACAATCAATCTTAGCACTAGCAGTGTTCAAGAAGGGTCTACCAAAAATAATGGGACAAAAATCATCTTGTGGGGAACCGAGAACAAGAAAATGAGCAGGGTATTTAATCTTTCCACACAAGACTTCAACATCTCTAACAGTCCCAATAGGTTTAATGGTGTCCCTATTAGCAAGCTTAATTGTAACATCAATATCTTCTAATTCAACTGGTGCAATATCATGCATAATTTCTTCATAAAGATCATAAGGTATCGCATTAGCACTAGCACCCATATCACATAAGCCATGATAACAATGATCTCCTATTTTAACAGAAATAACAGGCGTGCCTATAACAGGTCTATGTGTCTTAATATCGGGTCTAGCAATATTAGAAGTTTCACCCACGAAAGAAATAACATGCCCATCTAAGTCTTCATCCAAGAGATCTTTAATCATAGAAATACTAGGTTCAACATTAATTTGCTTAGGAGGTGTAGAAGTCCTAGTATTACTCTTACGAACAACAGTTAAAGCTTTAACATGATCTTTTATCCTAACAGGAAAAGGAGGTTTTTCGACATAAGCAGTAGGAATAATAGGATCACTATATGTAATAGTCTTTTCTTCGACTGTAATAGGTGCAACTACTTTCACTTCAACAGGAGATTGTATTTAAACCACTTCTCTTTAGGGAGATCAATGTGAGCAGCAAAAGTTTCACAAAAAGTATCTACTATCTCAGAGTCAAGTCCATACTTAGAGCTAAATCCACAGAAAGCATCGGTATCCATAAAAGATTTAACACAATCAAACTTAGGTGTCATACCTGACTCCTTACCATCGTCGGAACCCCAATCTTCAGAGTTGCGTTTAATTCTTTCCAATAAGTCCCATTTGAAATCAATAGTCTTCAGCATATAGGAACCAGCACAGGAAGTATCGAGCAAGTTGCGATTATCAAGAGAAAGCCGAGCATAAAAATTCTGAATAATCATTTCCCGAGAGAGCTCATGATTGGGGCATGAATATAACATTGACTTAAGCCTCCTCCAAGATTGAGAGATGCTTTCCCCTTCGCGAGGCCAGAAATTATATATGTAATTACGATCACGATGAACAAGATGCATAGGATAGAACTTCTGGTGAAATTCCAATTTCAATCGCTTATAATTCCAAGATCTCGTATCATCACATAGCCTATACCATGTCATTGCGTCCCCCTTCAAAGATAAAGGGAAGACCTTCCTTTTGACAACATCATCAGGAATTCCTGCAATCTTAAATAATCCACAAACTTCATCCACAAAGATAAGGTGTATGTCGGGATGCAAAGTTCCGTCTCCTGCAAAAGGATTAGCTAGCAGTTTTTCTATCATACCCGAAGGAATCTCAAAGTGAATATTTTCATAAAGTTCAGTAGGTTGAGGAGCATCTATTTGCTCTTCTGGTTGGGGTGAAGATACCCCAAACAAGACACTCAAAGGATTATTTTCCATAGTGACAAGTAACAAAAAATTTCAGCACACTATATAAATGTTTCCTTACCAAGTTCAACTCACCAAGAGCGCTACGCTCCCCGGTAACGGCGCCAGAAAAGAGTCTTGATGACCCACAAGTGTAGGGGATCTATCGTAGTCCTTTCGATAATTAAGAGTGTCGAACCCAATGAGGAGCAGAAGGAAATGATAATCGGATTTCAGTAAGGTTTTCTCTGCAAGCACTGAAATAGTAGGTGATAGATAGTTTTGTGATAAGATAAATAGTAACGAGTAACAAGTAAACAAAGTAAATAAGGTGTAGCAAGGTGGCACAATCCTTTATGTAGCAAAGAAGCCTGGACAAATTCTAATAATAAGTAAGAAGCTCCCGAGGACACATTGGTAATTATCGTCAAGCTAGTTTCATCATGTTCCTAAGATTCTCGTTCGGTACTTTGATAATTTGATATGTGGGTGGACCGACACTTGGGTACTGCCCTAACTTGGACAAGCATCCCACTTATGATTAACCCCTATTGCAAGCGTCCGCAACTACAAAAAGGAGTATTAAGGTAAACCTAACCACAACATTAAACATATGGGCCCATATGAACCCCTAACGAAGCAACGCATCAACTAGGGTTTAAGCTTCTGTCACTCTAGCAGCCCATCATCTACTTATTACTTCCCTATGCCTTCCTCTAGGCCCAAATAATGGTGAAGTGTCATGTAGTCGACGTTCACATAACACCACTAGAGGAGAGACAACATACATCTCATCAAAATATCGAACGAATACCAAATTCACACGACTACTAATAGCAAGACTTCACCCATGTCCTCAGGAACTAAAGTAACTACTCACAAAGCATAATCATGTTCATAATCAGAGGTGTAATAATATGCATTAAGGATATGAACATATGATCTTCCACCAAGTAAACCAATAAGTATCAACTACAAGGAGTAATCAACACTACTAGCAACCCATAGGTACCAATTTGTGGTTTTGGATACAAGATTGGATACAAGAGATGTACTAGGGTTTGAGAGGAGATGGTGCTAGTGAAGATGTTGATGGAGATTGACCCCCTCTCGATGAGAGGATCGTTGGTGATGATGTTGGTGATGATTTCCCCCTCCCGGAGGGAAGTGTCCCCGGCAGAACAGCTCCGCCAGAGCCCTAGATTGATACCGCCAAGGTTCCGCCTCGTGCCGCGGAGTTTCGTCCCGTAAGCTTTCCCACGATTTTTTCCAGGACAAAACCCTTCATATAGCAGAAGATGGATGCCGGAGGCCCACCAGGGGGCCCAGGAGATAGGGGGTGCGCCCTAGGGGGGCGCCCCCTATCTCCTGGATAGGGTGTGGGCCCCCTGGCCTATTTCTTTTGCTCATAATTCCTTAATAAATCCAAAAAGTTGTTTCGTGGAGTCTCAGGTCTTTTGGAGTTGTGCAGAATAGGTTTCCAACGTTTGCTCCTTTTCCAGCCAGAATTCCAGCTGCCGGCATTCCCCCTCTTCATGGTAAACCTTGTAAAATAAGAGAGAATAGCCATAAGTATTGAGATATAATGTGTAATAACAGCCCATAATGCAATAAATATTGATATAAAAGCATGATGCAAAATGGACATATCAGAGCCACCACCCGGTACTAAAGGTGTATGCTGGCGCAGGTGCGGTGCGGGCAAGTTTAGTCCCAACCTCGCTAGCCGAGGGGCGCCCACACATGTTTAAAAGCCCCGGCGTGGAAGCTCTCTTGAACTCCTCTCTATAGCAGGCTTCTAGGCCTAACTTTGCTGCTCTTCCCTGTGGGCCTATTGGGCCTTGAGGGCCTGCATCCTGGCCCAACTACAGGTTGGGTTTCTAGTCGTATGCAGGCCGCTGTGGCCCAGTAGGCGGACTTTTTTATTTAGTTTTTTTCTTTTCTGCTTTATTTATTTTCATTTATTTATTTCTGAGTTGTTTTTTTTGCTGTATTTAGAGTTTCTTTGTGAATATTTTTTCTTTAGGTACAAAAAATTTCTAACTTTGCCGTAAATGCATGAAAGAATTTGTTTGCACATAAAGTTTCTTCGCGTTTCAAATGCCAAAACACATAAGTACCCTAACTATTACAAAGATTCCCTCCGGTTTGTTTGAAGCGACACTTTCTTCTCTAGGCCCAAAACCCGATCACATCCTAGATCTTTGGGTGTGAAACTTTTTCTTCGCATGTGTCCCTTTGCGCCGTAACCATGGACAATCTTCATCATTTAAATGGATGCTCGGGTCAATATTCACTGTGAATGGAGAAATTTCATCGAACTTTTCATAATCTTCTGACATGTCTGTCTTGTCATCCACTCCCACGATGTTTATTTTCCCTGAAAGAACTATGCACTACTAGGGAAAAGCCTAGCAGCAGCGCGGGTTTTGGGCCTATTAGTAGTGCGGAGGCCGGCGCTACTAATAAGGCGCTACAGCTAACTTATAGTAGTAGCGCGGTGCCACCCGCGCTACTACTACCTCCGTTAGTAGTAGCGTGGGTAAAAACCCGCGCTACTAGTAATCTCTAATCTCTGATTTTTTTTTTGAACTTTTTCAAAAAAAAAAATCAATTCTCCCCCTAATTTTCAAATTTCTGAATTATTTTAATCTCTAATCACCCCTCATCGCTGCTCAATTTAATCTCTAATCTCTAATCTCTAATCACCCCTCATCATTCCAAATAATCTAACTTCCCGGACAGTCACCCATCCTCTCACTACTCCAGCCTGAGCACGCTTAACTTCTGGGTTCTATTCTCCCTCGTTTCCAAGTCTGCACTTGTTGTTTTCCTGACAATAGTAAGATGTCAATCCTATTAACCTCAGGAATTTAACTTGAGCATGAAGTCACACATTTCACTGTTTGAGTTTGAAACTATTGTTCTAAAAAATAACACTAATATTTAGTAACACTAATAT
The DNA here is from genome assembly GCF_002162155.2 of Triticum dicoccoides. Classification (NCBI taxonomy): domain Eukaryota; kingdom Viridiplantae; phylum Streptophyta; class Magnoliopsida; order Poales; family Poaceae; genus Triticum; species Triticum dicoccoides. The sequence goes on from NC_041383.1 coordinate 66,053,407, forward strand.
TTCTGGAATAATTAGTTTGACCATTGTTTGACCACAATTTGACCATAGTTTGACCAGATTTGACCAAAATTCAAAAAAACTGAAATAATTATTTAGTAACACTAATATTCTTGAATAATTAGTTTGACCATAGTTTGACCAGATTTAACAAAAATTAAAAAAATGAATTTTTTATAATTTTTGTGCCTCCAGATCTTAAAAGCCCCGTAACTTTTTTCTGTTAGGTTTTTGAGGATTTTGAAAATGTTTAACAGCGTTACCCCCATTAAATTTGGATGTAACTTTTCGAGTAGATGATTTTTCATATAAAAAACTTTTTCATCCGAGTTAGTATACAAAAGTTATGCCCATTTTTAAAAATTCTCGAGAGATTTTGCAAATAAAGTCGAAATTCATATTTGCAAATTTTCCCAACAACTAGAAAACATATCACATGGGAAACTTCTTTTCTTTTATTTTTTTTGACATTTTCATCATTTTCTTTTATTTTTACCCCTCGCTACTACTATGGCATGTCCCCGAGGGGCACGGTTGAGACCGATTAGTAGTAGCGAGGGGTAAAAACTTAGTAGTAGCGCGGGTTTATAACCATCGCAACTACTATGGCATGGTCCAGGGGGCATGGTAGAGACCACTTAGTAGTAGCGAGGGTTAAAAACCAATGCTACTGCTATCAACTTAGTAGTAGCGAGGGTTAAAAACCTGCGCTACATACTATGGCATGACCCGGGGGGCACGGTAGAGACTGCTTAGTAGTAGCGAGGGTTAAAAACCCACGCTACTGCTATCAACTTAGTAGTAGCGATGTTTAAAAACCAGCGCTACTAGTAAGTAGCAGTAGCGAAGGTTTTTAACCCTCGCTACTAGTAAGCGTCTGTGTATAGGCTTTTCCCTAGTAGTGATGTTGCGCTTTGGCTCATCGTATGATGCATTCGCTTCCTTATCTTTTCTTTTTCTCGGCCTGGTAGACATGTCTTTCACATAGAAAACCCGCGCCACATCATTGGCTAGGACGAATGGTTCGTCGGCATACGCAAGATTGTTGAGATCCATTGTTGTCCTTCCGTACTGCGGGTCTGCCGTTACCCCGCCTCATGTCATATTGACCCATTTGCACCGAAACAAAGGGACCTTCAAACCACATCCATAGTCAAGTTCCCATATATCCTCTATGTAACCATAATATGTTTCCTTTCCCGTGTTGGTTGTTGCATCAAAGTGGACAACACTGTTTTGGTTGGTGCTCTTCTTATCTTGGGCGATCGTGTAAAATGTATTCCCATTTATCTCGTACCCTTTGAAAGTCATTATATTTGAAGATGGTAACTGGGACAGCAAGTACATGTCATCTTCAATATCACTGTCATGCATGGCACGTGTCTACAACCAACCGGCGAAAGTCCCCGTTTGTTCACGTGTAATCAAGTCGGGAGACTACTCCGGGTGTTTGGAGCATAGAAAATTCTTGTGTTCCTCCATATACGGAGCCACCAAGGCAGAATACTGTAGAACTGTGTAGTGTGCTTGAGTGAGAGAATGCCGGCCATACATATTATTTGATCCCCTCCTAGCGTGCGTTTTCTAACCAGTCTGCCCTTATGCCGCAATTGAGGAACAACAACTGGCTTAAGGTCAGGAATAAAGTCAATACAAAACTCAGTGACCTCCTCATTTTCATGGCCCTTTGAGATGCTTCCTTCTGGCATAGCACGATTATGAATATATTTCTTTAAGACTCCCATGAACCTCAAAAAGGGGAACATATTGTGTAGAAATACAGGACCCAAAATGTTAATCTCTTCGCATAGGTGAACTAGGACATGCATCATGATGTTGAAGAAGGATGGTGGGAACGCCAACTCGAAACTGACAAGACATTTCACCAAATCATTCTGTAACCTTAGTATGATTTATGGATCGATTACCTTCTGAGAGATTGCATTGAGGAATGCACATAGCTTCACAATGGATAATCGAACGTTTTCTGGTAGAAGCCCCCTCAATGCAACCAGCAGCAGTTGCGTCATAATCACGTGGCAGTCATGAGACTTTAGGTTCCAGAACTTTTTCTCTGCCATATTTATTATTCCCTTTATATTCGAGGAGAAGCCGGACGATACCTTTATACTGAGTTGGCGTTCAAAGAAGATTTCCTTCTATTCTTTGGTAAGAGCGTAGCTGGCATGACCCTGATGTATGCCGTCTTTTCCATGCATATGTTGCTGGTCCTCCCATGCCTCCGATGTATCTTTTGTCTTCTCATACATGCCCAAGAAGCCAAGCAGGGTCATGCAAAGATTCTTCGTCACATGCATCACGTCGATTGCGGAGCGAACCTCTAGGTCTTTCCAATAGGGAAGGTCCCAAAATATAGATTTCTTCTTCCACATGGGTGTGCATCTGTAAGTGTCATTCGGAACAGGTTGTCCGCCAGGACCCTTTCCAAAGATTACCTTCAAAGCCTTGACCATATCATGTACATCAGCACCAGTATGGTGGCGAGGCTTCGTTCGGTGATCCGCCTCACCTTTGAAATGCTTGCCTTTCTTTCTTACGGGATGCTTGCTCGGAAGAAATCGACAATGTCCCAGGTACACATTCTTCCTACAATTATCCAAATATATATTGTTGGTATCATCCAAACAGTGTGTGCATCTGTGGTATCCCTTGTTTGTCTGTCGTGAAAGGTTAGTGAGAGCAGGCCAATCATTGATGGTCACGAACAGCAATGCCTTTAGGACAAATTCTTCCTGTTTGTTCTCATCCCACGCACTTACACCTTTTCCATTCCACAGCTGTAAGAGTTCTTCAACTAATGGCCTTAGGTACACATCAATGTCGTTGCCGATTTGCTTAGGGCCTTGGATGAGCATTGGCATCATAATGAACTTCTGCTTCATGCACGACCAAGGATGAAGGTTATACAAACATAGAGTCACAGGCAGATGCTATGGTTGCTGCTTTGCTCCCCAAAAGGATTAATGCCATCTGCGCTTAGACGAAACCATACGTTCCTTCGGTCACCTGCAAACTCCTCCCTGTACTTTCTCTCAATTTTTCTCCACTGTGACCCGTCAACGGGTACTCTCAACTTTCCGTCTTTCTTACGGTCGTCTCCATGCCATCGCATCGCCTTGGCTAGCTCTTCGTTTTGGAACAAACGTTTCAACCGTGGTATTATAGGAGCATACCACATCACCTTGGCAAGAATATTCTTCCTGGGGCACTCGCCCTTGACATCACCAGGGTAATCATGGCTGATCTTATAGCATAATGCACCGCATACCGGGCACGCATTCAAATCCTCGTACTCACCGCGTTAGAGGATGCAATCATTAGGGCATGCATGTATCTTCTGCACCTCTAACCCTAGAGGGAAGACAACCTTCTTTGCTTCATACGTACTCTCGGGAAATTCGTTGTCCTTTGGAAGTATATTCTTTATCATTACCAGCAACTTTCCAAATCTCTTGTCAGATACACCATTCTTTGCCTTCCATGGAAGCAATTCCAGTGTGGTGCCCAGCTTTTTCTTGTCAGCTTTGTAATTCAGGTACAACAATTTCTTGTGATCCTCTAACATGCACTGCAACTTCTTCTTCTCCTTTTCACTTGCGCAGTTTCTCTTTCCATCGGCAATGGCCCGACCTAGATCATCAGCGGGCTCATCTGATGCCTCTTCTTCAGCTTCTTCCTGCATTGCCGACTCAGCTTCTTCTCACATTGCCGGCTCAGCTTCTTCCCCCATTGTTATATCATCATATTCAGGGAACCCATGGCCAGGATAGCTATCGTCGTCCTCTTCTTCTTCATTGTCTTCCATCATAACCTCTCTTTCTCTGTGCTTGGTACAAACATTATAGTGGGGCATGAAACCGGACTCAAACAGGTGGACGTGAATGGTTCTTGAGTTAGTGTAATTGTGACCATTCTTACATCCAGCACATGGACAAGGCATAAAACCATCCGCCCGCTTGTTTGCTTAGCCTCAATCAGAAAAGTATGCACATCATCCATGAACTAGGGAGAGCATCGGTCATCGTACATCCATTGCCAGTTCATCTTCATTACACACCACCGAATAGACCAAATTAATACAAGTTCATACATAAAGTTCATACAACACTTAAATGCAAATACAAATAACTCTCTAGCTAAAGCATTTAAATGCAACAACAAATGCGATCAAGATCGCAACTAAGGTAACAATTGATCCAACAGCATAATGATACCAAGCCTCACTATCAATGGCATATTTTCTAATCTTTCTAATCTTCAACCGCATTTTATCCATCTTGATCTTGTGATCATCGATGACATCGGCAACATGCAACTCCAATTCCATCTTATCCCCCTCAATTCTTTTCTATTTTTCTTCCAAATACTCATTTTCTCTTTCAACTAAATTTAACCTCTCGACAATAGGTTAGTTGGAATTTCCGGTTCACATACTTCCTAGATAAAAATATCTATGTCAACTTGATGGGCATAATTTTTCATAAACACGAAATGCAACAAATAGTTTTAAAAGAGAATATACCACAACCGAATCATAACACGGACGGGGGTAGATGGGGACGGATATCAAAACCATGGCACTATGTATAAAAAACAACGTACGGGTAAGATAATTATACAAGTAACTATATATCTAAATCACACATACATGTAACAGCCTGATTTTTGTCCCTTTCTTTTTCTTTTGTTTTTCCTAGGTTTTTGCCTGAGTTTTCTTTTTCCGTGGCTTTGTGGTCTGGAAATTGAAGAATATGCCCTCTTCTTTGTTTCCAGAGTGGCTTGTCACACCCAAATCCTTCCCTAGACCTTTCCATTTCCACCTTGGACCAAATCGTAATATTCTTTTTATTGGGAGTATTCCTTTTCTATTAAAGGAATAACTCAATTTGCCCTAGGTTGTGAAACAACCCATATTTACCTCACTCCTAAAATTCCCAAATAATTCTCATAAATTTTTTGGGTCATATCTTGATCAAATATGGCAAAAAAATTCATTGCCATGATCTAAAATAATCCTCAAATAATTTATTTCCTATTCTACCCTAAATGGCACATTGTGAAGCAAGTGCTACTTTCCTTTTCCCAGTTGACCTCAAACTCCTTGGACATATTTTCATGTCCATATAATTGCCACATGCCAAAATGAAACCTCATTTGCCTAGTAATTATTTAATTATGATTTTCCAAAGTTTCTGTCCAGAAAGAAGCTTTGTGAAGGAGGTACAAGCTAGGCATATCCAAATGAGTTTCCATTTTGCATGATCCTTCATATCGTCATATTATAGCCCTCCACCAAAGTAGAGATCATGTCATGCCTCCATGTGAGCTCATCTTCAATTCCTTGATCCTGTCCAAATTTTCAGTCTGTGAAGCAAGTATATTTTATCTTGTTCCATTAATGCTAAAATTTTTCCAGGCCTTCTAGTATCCATATAACCTCCCTGCACCCATTTTGGGCATATTTCACCAAGACATTATTCCTCTAGAAATTTTGCAAGTTTCTGTCCAGAGGAGATGTTTGTGAAGCAAGTACCATTTTGGCTTGGCCAATTGGTATGAGACTTTTTGAGCATCTTCATATGACCAAATGACCCTGCCTTGCCCAATTTGAGCTCAAGTTGACACTCCATTTGAGTGCTTCATGTTGATCAAGTTTCTGGACCATTTTGGTCAGTTGCAAAGCAACTATATTAAACCTTGGTCATCTTCTCCTCAAAATCCACAGGACTGTAGTCCTTCCTAAGCCAATCACCCTAGACAAACTCTTTGGCTCCAATCAAGTTCCTGTTGATCACCAGTGCACGTTCAAGTTTATTGTAGTAAACTTCAGACGTTTATTACCATTTAACCATAGAGTCTTAAACCGAGCAACCACCACAGTTGAAACTGCCCCAGGAAGGACTAACCTCCAGACATCGTTTGGCATAGCTTGTAGCACTATGTGCACCAGTGCACACGGTGACCACCGCTTTGGCATGCAGTGTGCGTGGCCAGAACGTCGTTTGTGCTCGGGCCCCTCCTCCTCTCGCCGTCTTCGTGCACATGAGCATGTCCTTTGTCTTCCCCTCGTCATCGCCGCTCTCCTGGACCCCTCTTCCCCTCCGTCCGCTTGCTCACCGACGCTCGCCGCCGCATGTCCACGGGCGAACAATGGCCATTTGGCTATGTTCACTAAAAAAATACACTTCTGTCATGATACGTGTTTGTCACAGTAGGTCATGTTTTCTGTCATGCATGTACATCCATGACGATTTTATGACAGAATCAAGATAGTCATACCTGTGCTGTTGTAGAAGTGTTCCATGAAATTACCAAAATTATCATCATGATAGTGTCCACTACCATGACGATAAATTGCGCGTCACAGAAGAGCTTTCGTCAAGGGGGACCGACACGTGGCATCCACCGTAGCGGAACTCCGTTAAGCTATCGGGTCGGGTTTTGGATCCGACAACCCGTTAACAGCCCAGACCAATGGGAAATTTCCACGTGTAAAATTCTCATTGGCCGCGGAACCACACGTCAGCTCCGCGTTGGCACAGGTGTCAGTCATCCAATGGTCGAGATTGGCCTATGATATGTTGACACGTGGACGGGCCCAAAAGTGGCCCATAAAGTTTAAATGGGCCGGCCCAACTGAAGGCCCATAAGATTTAGCGGACCACATAATGGGCCGGCCCAGCTAAAGGCCCAATAGATTTTGTAGACCATTATGGACCGGCCCAGCTAAAGGCTCACAAGATTTAGCGGACCACAATGGGCCCGCCCAACTAAAGGCCCACAAGATTTTGCAGACCATTATGGGTCGGCCCAGCTAAAGGGCCAACATTCTAGGTTAAGGCCTGTACGGCTAGTGTCAAATCGGCCCGTCAACGGCTTGTCCTAAACTTGTCATCATCGCGACCCATGGTAATTTCTGGCCCGTTAACAGTCCGCTAAGTATTTGGGCCAAATTACAGCCCGGTGTATTTCCGGCCTGTTAAAGGTCCTGCTTCATCTGGGACCATTTACAGGCCATTGAAACTTTCGGCCCATAAACGACCGTGAAGGATTTGGGTCATATTTGGCCATGTCTGACATTTGGCCGGATAGAGAGCCCACTATAGATTTGGGCCACTTGCGGCCTGTTGTGGTTTTCGGCCTGTTAACATCGGACGAAAACCATGGGCCATATGTCACCCAACGTCACATCAGGCCCATTAAAGACCCATATAAAAATGACGATAATCTAGCCCGACCGAACTTCCGGCCTATTAAAGGCCCATGTATGAGGTCGGCGCATTTACAGCTCGTCCGAATTTCGGCCTGTCAAAGATCCGCATCGTAAATGGGCCACCATTTCTGCCTACTAAGACCAGTGGGTTATTTGGCACAACTAGGGACCAATCTCACTTTCAGTGTATTAAAGGCCCATGTTTTTTAAGGGCTCGAGATATTTACACCTGTAAACGGCCTATTGTTACTAAGGGCTCAATTATGTTTAGGCCTGTTAAAGGCCCACTATAGGCACAGGCCTACCCAAAAAATATGAAAGCTTATGCTGATTTAGGCCCAGATATTTTTAGCGGGCTACATGCAAATTTCGGCCCATAATCGTTTTTAGCCCAATTGGAATGGTCCCGACGAGTGTTGGCATGTTGGGCTCCTATGAAGCTTTCGGCTGAATACATTACTAAGATAAACCTACACAATACAAAAATAGCATCGTAATTACTGCAGCCTTTGGCAGCATCATAAATGCTGTATCATAACAAAATAAATTCCAACCATACAACAAAAGGCCTGTTGGCATAAAGTTTACATTCCTTGCAGATAAAAGCACCATCAGATGTATAGAAGCACAGATCATTTGACCTGAGTGCTAATGTTTCAGGCTATAGAATCTGATGGAGCAGCACGATCTTCACCTTTTTTTCCGCCATTGCTATTGAACAACGAAGCGAATGTCTAATAGTCTAGTTTCAAAACCATTCATATCTTGACGACATTTGTCAACCACTCTATTCTTGTTTCCAAAACGACGTCCATTAGGGATTGGACTTGTGTCTGGAGCACAGATATATCACTCTGTCTAGCAGGAAGATTTTGTTCAGTAGGCGATTTGGACGAAGTTACCTTTACAACCAACCTAGAATTAAGCAGGAAGGTGCTTTTTACACTGTTAGGGGAGAGATACTGACGCACTACAGTAACATTGTGCCTATGGTAGTCTCATCACCTTCAGGTGGTTGTGGCTGTTCAATCATTTGTTCCGTAGCTTCCTGAAAGTTTGAACTTGTAGATTAGTGTACCAGATAAGTTACTAATGAGACAAAAACAGACAAAGTAGGTTACACGTTTATACATAACTTATTTTGGTGAACTACTGTAATACATTAGCATGTATTGTAGTGCCAACTACATAATAAAATCACTTTCAGAACATATATCCATGTAGCATGCCTACTGTATTGTCTATTTCCTCACATTCATTGACATCTAAGGATAAAGAGACATGTTTTAAAGTAGGATGAACATAGTATGACATATAAAGATAAAGAGACATGGTTTAAAGTAGGATGAACATAGTATGACATCATTCATATCATGGGCAAACAAATATAAAACAAACATGCTATTTTATCATTGTGTGCACGTGAACATAACAACTAGTTTACAGATCAAGACCAAAAGAATATCCTTCATCTCTTTTAAACCATGTAAGGTGAAATGATACGTTAAGACAACTTTGTATGAAAGTGAATAGAGTAACTGACATTGGCTGCAAACCAAGTAGTTAAATGAACACATCACAATACCAATCAGTTCAAAGGCAGGAGGAGTAAGGACTTACAATAGTGGCTTGAACTGTGCTCATGCCCTTCATCTTGCTGGTGTGGCAATCCTTGAAGATTTGCACTGCATTTGGTTCAGGTTCTTTTTGGTCCGCACGGGCTTTCCTCTGTATTTGGAACAAGTCAATATAGATACGATAATATGGCACAGAAAAAAGAAGGAAGTAGCAGCTATTTACAAGAGCCTCGCAGTGTGCAATATAGCTACGAGATCCAATTGTCTGTGGGAATTTCACTTTAGAACGGTTGGTTTTGTTCTTCAAACAGTTAACCTAGAAGAAGATACACTTGTAAGGCACATACATAAATACAAGTTCAATATGTGGTCTGATCAAATACATATAGCCTACCTGATACTTTGGATTAGTCAAGTGTTTAACGAGGGTTGTCCAATCTTCATCTGTAATATATTCCATTGGAGATGTTTGGGCGATTTCATTGTTAGCCTTGCCTTCAAAGTGAGATTTTCTAAGGTGGTACCGATACTGTCATAGAGCAGACTGAAAAACATTAGTGCATGCTTGTTTAGTTGCATCATCTTTCGGATCCAACTTGAACCTCATCTGTTGAAAAAAGAATGTGAGTCTTATTAGGAGGAAGCTAGAAAGTATGGGATAGAGCAACAAAATATTACTAATTGCGATGAATAACATTACTTACGGATAAATGGTCAAGGAAGGTGTTAAACTGGGTATTGTCTTTCTCATTCCTGTACTGGATCCACGTTGGGAGGATACGTGCATGACACCTAACGACAACAGGTGCCTCTGATACTAACTTTGCTGACTCTGTAGCATCACGTGGCCTTTTTAAACCTGCCTTAAAATGGATCTCCATTCTTCCTCCTTTAGATTTTGTTAATCTGTCAAGCATTATCCCTGATGTTTGTTTCCGCTTGCGCCGTGGTGCTAGTTCAACAACGAATATGGAAAGTGTTAGTGTACATCAAACTGTGAGAGTACATATAAAAGAGCATGCAACTGCAACTTGACTCGGTCAGGTACCGTCTTGGTGTTGATGCTCATGAGGTTCATCTGATCTTGCCAAGTCCTATTGTGTCAGCAGTGCTTCGGAAGTAGTGTTAGGTGTGAAGGAAGCTGGGGAACTGGCCAATTCCGGAGCAAACGAATGAGTAACTTGTTGAGATGCTGGTACAGTTGAAGCGGATGTTGCAGCTGGTGGAGGAGGTGATACTGTGTTTATAGATTTAGCGGTGGACTTGGACCTTCTACTGCACTATAAGTACCAGCAGAATCTCGACGGCAGATCCTTTTCCGTTTCACCCGACGAGTAACACCACTCCCTACTATATTATTTTCATTGCTCTTTTTTGACTTTGCCATGTCAAGCCGTACCCACAACACAAAAGAATAAAATCGCTCTTTAGAACTCATTGATGCATGATACAGAAAAGCAATACTTTGATGTAAGACAACCATATGAGGATGGAATATGTAAGAAAAACAGGACGGCATGACATATTCACAGCTACGATGTGTAAAGTAAGCAGAAGGATTTTCAAGAAAATAGAAGTAATGCAAGCTAGACACCATATGAAAGATGCAACCAGTATTACTCTGCCAAGTTAAAAGTGTCTTGTCATAAGTGGCAATTCGAAAAATTAGAAGCAGTACAACATATAAATCAATGCAAGATGCAACCACTATCAAACTTCCATGTTAAAAGCATCCAATCATGAGTGACTAATGCGGGATACACAACAACAGTACTTTGATGTAAGAACATGGTATGATAGATAGACGCAGTGTATTCTTAGACACAGAAAGCCATGTCATATGCACATGTATAACATATAAACTCAGCAAGTGAAATTTAATCAAAATAGAAGAAATACAGGCTAGACAACATATGTGACATGAAACCAATGATCACACTGTCAACTTAGAGCAAGCACCTGCGATGGTGGAGTACAGGAGATGACCTCATCATGTAGACTTGGGACTTCAACTTCATTAGTAGTAGTAGTGGAAAATCTAGAGAGTCTCTATTTGCGTCGGTGCGGAGGACCACCAACATCCCCTAACTTACTCTTTTCCTTCCTATTTTTTGATATTTCCTTATGAAGTCAAAACCACAAGAAGATGAATAAAATTAGCTCTGCATAACTGGTTGATGCATGATACAGACGAACACTACTTTGATGTAAGGCAAGCGCAGGATAGGAGGATGGAATATATACAAAAAAAGAAAGTGTTTCATATTCACACGTACGATAGGAGGATGCAATATGTATGAGAAAACAGTAAGCAGAAGGCATTTCAACAAAATTAGAAGAAATGAAAGCTAGGCACCATATGAACATGCAACCAATATCACTCTATCAGGTAAAAAGTGTCTCGTCATAAGTGTCATTTCAAGAAATTAGAAGCAGTACAAGATAGAAGACAATGCAAGATGCAACCTACATCACAGTCCCAAGTTAAATGTGTCTTATGGGTAAGTGATCGTTGCAGGTATAAGTTGTAAGCTACGCAGATGCAATTCACATAATCAGAAGCAATACAAACTAGACATCATACGGAAAACGCAACCACATATAACAGTTGCAAGTTAGAGCAAGCACCTGTGATGGTGGAGTAGAGGAGATGTGCTCATCATGTACGCGTATGTTCTAGAAACAGGAACACGTGTCATATTCACATGCATTATGGGTAAAGTAAGCATATGCAATTCAACAAAGTTAGAAGCAATACAAGCTAGACATCCTACGCAACATGCAACCACATATAATACTGCCAAGTTAGAGCAAGCACCTGTGATGGTGGAGTAGGGGAGATGTGCTCATCATCTACACAACTACGTTGACTGTCCAGCCTTGTGTTGTCTTGCGAATCTTGTTGGGAGGATGACGGAGTAGAATCTGTAGAGACCCCCTGTTTAAGTTGCTCCGAAGGACCACCATCATCCACTGCCGGACTAATTTCCTTCAGCTGTAATGATTTTGCATTGTGAAGTCAAATCGATAAGAAAAAGGAATAAAATTTGCTCTTCAGAACACATTCATGCATGATACTGACGAACACTACTCGGATGAAAGGCAAACACATGATGCGAGGATGGAATATGTATGAAAAACAAGATGACATGACATATTCACACCTATGATGTGGTAACTAAGCAGAAGGCATTTTAACAAATTAGAAGCACTGCAAGCTAGACACCATATGAAAGATGCAACCAATATCACTCTGCCAAGTTTAAACTGTATGGCGTTTCAACAAATTAGAAGCAGTACATGCTAGAAATCGTATGCAAGACCCAACCAATATCACAATGGCAACTTAAAGGTGCCTTATCATAAATGACTTATGCGGGATATGCAAGAACAGTAGTCCGATGTAAGAACATCGTGTGATCAGATATAGTATGTTCTAGAAACAGGAACGCATGTCATATTCATAGGCATTATTTGCAAAGTAAGCAGATGCAATTCAACAAAGTTAGAAGCAATACAAGCTAGACATCATACGCAACATGCAACCACATATAATAGTGCCAATATAGAGCAAGCACCTGTGATGGTGGAGTAGGGGAGATGTGCTCATCATCTACAAAGCTACGTTGACTGTCTAGCCTTGCGTTGTCTTGCGAATCTTGTTGGGAGGATGGCGGAGTAGAATCTGTAGAGAACTTCTGTTTCAGTTGCTCAGAAGGACCACCATCATCCAATGCCTTGCCAATTTCCTTCAGCTTTATTGATATTGCATTGTGAGGTCAAACCGACAACAAAAAGGAATATAATCTGCTCTTCAGAACTCATTCATGCATGATACTGACGAACACTACTCTGATGAAAGGCAAAGTCATGATACGAGGATGGAATATGTACGAAAAAATGGACGGCTTGACATATTCACACCTATGAAGTGGTAACTAAGCAGAAGGCACTTTAACAAATTAGAAGCACTTCAAACTAGACACCATATGGAAGGTGCAATCAATATCACTCTGCTAAGTTGAAACTGTCTCGTCATAGGTGGCGTTCATCAAACTAGAAGTAATACATGCTAGAAATCATATTCAAGACGCAAACCAATATCACACTGCCAACTTAAAGGTGTCCCATCATAAGTGACTGATGCAGGATACACAAGAAGAGTAGTTTCATGTAAGAACATGGTGTGATAGACAGATATAGTATGTACCAAAAAAAGGAAAGCTTGTCATATTCACACGTGTCATGTGTAAGCTAAGCAGATGCAGTTTACACTAATTAGGAGCAATACAAGCTAGACACCATATGCAACATGCAACCAAATATCACACTGCCAAGTTATAGCAAGCACCTTGGATGGTGGAGTAGGGGAGCGGAGACTTGGACCTTGTAATGCACTATCAGTACAAGGAGAATCGGTACAGATGCTCCATTTACGTTGCCGAAGAGGACCACCATCATCACCTTCCTTACTATTTTCCTTCCTCTTTCTTGATTTTGCCTTGTCAAGTCAAACCCACAAGAAAAAGGAATAAAATTTTCTCTTCAGATCTCATTGATGCATGATACTGACGAACACTACTTTCATGTAAGGCAGCCACATGATAGGAGGATGGAATATGTATGAAAAACAAGACGGCGTTACATATTGACATGTATGATGTATAAAGTGTAAACTAAGCACAAGGTGCTTGAACTTGTTAGAATCAATGCAAGCTAGAAACCATATGAAAGATGAAAATAATATCACTGCCAAATTAAAAGGGTGCCCTAACAAATGTATTTGACCAAATTAGAAGCAATACATGGCAACAGGCTAGAAATAATATGCAATATGCAACGAATAAAGGTGACTCATCGTAAGTGATTGATGTAGGATACAGAAGAGAGGTAGTTTCATGTAAGAACAAGGTTAGCACATAGATGTAGTATGTACCAAAAATAGGAAGGCATGTCATATTCACAGGTATAATGTGTAAATTAAGAAGATGCAATTTACCCTAATTAGAAGCATTACAAGCTAGACACTGTGTGCAACATGCAACCACATATCACACTGCGAAGTTAGAGCAAGCACCTGTGATGGTGGTGTAGGGGAAGTGCGATCGTCAAGTACATATCTACGTTCAATATCTTCATTTAGGCTTGCTGTTTCTTGAGAATCATTTGGAGAGGATGAAATTGCATTTTTTATAAGAGTAGTGCGTCTCATATTAACCCACGGGCGTGACTGTCTCATCATAAGCGATAGATGCTGGATACACAAGAACAGTAGTTTGATGTAAGAACATGGTGTGATAGGCAGATGTAGTATGTACCAAAAATAGGAAGGCGTGTCATATTCACATCTATAATGTGTAAGCTAAGGAGATGCAATTTAACAAATTAGGAGCAATACAAGCTAGGCACCATATGCAACATGCAACCAGATATCACACTGCCATGTTAGAGCAAGCACCTTGGGTTGTGGAGTAGGGGAGATGAGATTTGGAACTAGCACTGCAGTATGAGTAGCAGGAGAATCTGCAGAGATCATCTGTTTCGGTTTCTCCAGAGGACCACCATCATTTGGTGCCTTCGTCCTTTTTTCCAGATTTTGCCTTGTCAAGAAAACACACAAGAAAAATGAATGAAATTCGCACTTACAAATTCATTGATGCATGATACTGACGAACACAACTTTTATGTATGGCAACCACATTGTAGGAGGATGGAATATGTATGAAAAACGCTAAGCATAAGGCATTTCAACAAATTGGAAGCAATGCAATCTAGACACCATATGAAAGATCTAACCAAAATCACTCTACCAAGTTAGATATGTCGCATTATAAGTGGCACTTCAACAAATTAAAGGCAATACATGTTTGAAATGATATGCAAGATGCAACCAATATTACACTGTCAACTTGAATGTGTATCGTCAGAAGTGATTGATGAGGGATACATAAGAAAAGTAGTTTGATGTAAGAACATGGTTAATAGAAAGACGTAGTATGTACCAAAAACAGGAAGGCATGTCATATTCACAGGTATAATGTGTTAACTAACAAGATGCAATTTACCCTAATTAGAAGCATTACAAGGTAGACATTATATGCAACATGCAACCACATATCACACTACCAAGTAAGAGCAAGCACCTGCGATGGTGGTATGGGGGAATTGCGGTCATCAACTAGAGAGCTATGTTGACTATCTTCATTTAGCCTTGTTGTTTCTTGAGAATCATGTGTGGAGGATGACACTGCACTCTTTAAACGAGTAGGGCGTCTCACTGTAACCCACTGGGGTGACTGTGTCATCATAAGTGATTGACAAGGGATACAAAAGAGCATTAGTTTGATGTAAGGACATGGTTAATAGACATATGTAGTATGTATCAAACACAGGAAGGCATGTCATTATCAAAGGTATAATGTGTAAAGTAAGCAGATGCAATTTAACCAAATTGGAAGCAATACAAGCTGGACACCATATGCAACATGCAACCACATTTGACAGCGCAAAGTTAAAGCAAGCACCTGGGATGGTTGTGTGTGGCAATTGAGATCATCAACTGCAGAGCTACGTTTACTGTCTCCAACTGCTGACACTGCACCCTTTCGAGCGCTGAAACGCTTAGTGCTTATCTTCGAATTACACTGGAGCGACTTCTGTCTTTTCTTTTCTGCATTCATCAACACTGAGTCAGAGTCTGAAATACCCATGCATAAAAAAACAATAGTGTGAGTATGGGTGAAGTGTGTGCACAATTAGTACAGTGTAAAGTTAGCAGATAGCAGGTCGGTGAGAAATAAATGACGGGAGACATATGATAGCTTTACAACATGCATGGCACAGTAAATTACTACAAGATTCACTAGTAGAAAAAGGGTCAAATGTGAAGCACATTAGTGCCGGTTCCAACGGTTAGCCGGCCGCTCTCATTAGTACCGGTTCGTGGCGAACCTTTAGCACCGGTTCGTGCCATGAAACGGTACTAAAGTGAGCAGTGGTAGGATGTTGTCAGTCTGGGGCCACTCCAACACCTTTAGTACTGGTTTGTGTTACGAACCGGTACTAAAGGTCGTCCTACATAAACCCTTCGTCCACCTGAGCTCGCTCTGTTCTTCCCCTTTCCCCTCTCCTCCTCTGTTCTTCCCCTCTTCCTCGAGCTCATCACACATTTTGCCCAAAATTTGTCAAGATTTGAAGGCCCCCATCTATTCAAATGATTACAAAGGTTAGCAAATTTTCCCTTTCATCTCTCATTGCTAGATTAGCTCTTGCAATGCTTTGTATTGTGATTAATTTGTAAGTTTAGTAATTCGGGAGGAATTATATGTGGTAGTATTTGATTTATATGCAATCTGAGGTCAAAATAACACTTAGTTTGCATATGTAGGTGTGGTTTACTTAGTGCCTTCTAAATCTCCGTCGTAACCACCGTCGATCGCCCGCACCATCCCGTCGCCGGCACCACCTTGTGATGAGGGTCTTGTTCATGAATGTTTTACATTACAAATTGATGTTTGTGTGATTTGGATATATAGTTACTCGTATAATTATCTTACCCGTACGTTATTTGTTATACATAGTGCCATGGTTTTGATATCCATCCCCGTCGACCCTCGTCCTTGTTATGATTCGGATGCGGTATATTCTATTTTAAAACTAGTTGTTGCATTTCGTTTTTATGACAAATTATGCCCATCAAGTTGACATGGATATTTTTATCTAGGAGGTATGTGAACCGGAAATTCCAACAGACCCCATTGTCGAGAGGTTAAATTTAGTTGAAAGAGAAAACGAGTATTTGAAAGAAAAATTGAAAAGAATTGAGGTGGAGAAGATGGAATTGGAGTTGCATGTTGCCGATGTCGTCGATGATCACAAGATCAAGATGGAGAAAATGCGCTTGAAGATTAGAAAGATTAGAAAATATGCCATTGATAGTGAGGCTTGGTATCATTATGCTGTTGGATCAATTGTTACCTTAGTTGCAATCTTGATCGCATTTGTTGTTGCATTTAAATGGTTTAGCTAGAGAGTTATTTGTTTGTTGCATTTAAGTGTTGCATGAACTATATATATGTATGAACTTTATGTATGAACTTGTATTAATTTGGTCTTTTCGGTGTTGTGTAATGAAGATGAGCCGACAATGGATGTATGATGACCGATGCTCTCCCGAGTTCATTAATGGCGTGCATACTTTTCTGCTCGCCACTGAGGCAAACAAGCGGGCGGATGTTTTTATGCCTTGTCCATGTGCTGGCTGTAAGAATGGTCACAATTACTCAACATCAAGAACCATTCACGTCCACCTATTTGAGTCCGGTTTCATGCGCCACTATAATGTTTGGACCAAGCATGGCGAAAGAGGGGTTATGATGGAAGACAATGAAGAAGAAGAGGACGACGACAACTATCCTGGCCATGGGTTCCCTGAATACGATGATACAACAATGGGGGAAGAAGCTGAACCGGCAACTCGAGAAGAAGCTAAAGAAGAAGCTTCATATGAGCCCGCTGATGATCTAGGTCGGGCCATTGCCGATGCAAAGAGAAACTGCGCAAGTGATTTGGAGAAGAAGAACTTGCAGCGCATGTTAGAGGATCACAAGAAATTGTTGTACCCGAATTGCGAAGCTGACAAGGGATTTGGAAAGTTGCTGGTAATGATAAAGAATATAATTCCAAAGGACAACGAATTGCCCGAGAGTATGTATGAAGCAAAGAAGGCTGTCTGCCCTCTAGGGTTAGAGGTGCAGAAGATACATGCATGCCCTAATGACTGCATCCTCTACCGCGGTGAGTACGAAGATACATGCATGCCTAATGGCGTGCATACATGCTTGCCCGGTATGCGGTGCATTGCGTTATAAGATCAGTCGCGATGACCCTGGTGATGTCGAGGGCGAGCGCCCCAGGAAGAAGATTCCTACCAAGGTGATGTGGTATGCTCCTATAATACCACGGTTGAAACATTGGTTCCAAAACAAAGAGCATGCGAAGGCGATGCGATGGCACGGAGAAGACCATAAGAAATACGAAAAGTTGAGAGTACCCACTGACGGGTCGCAGTGGAGAAAAATCAAGAGAAAGTACAGGGAGGAGTTTGCAGGTGACCCAAGGAACGTATGGTTTGGTCTAAGCGCAGATGGCATTAATCCTTTTGGGGAGCAAGGCAGCAACCATAGCACGTGGCCTGTGACTCTATGTTTGTATAACCTTCCTCCTTGGTTATGCATGAAGCGGAAGTTCATTATGATGCCAGTGCTCATCCAAGGCCCTAAGCAACCCGACAATGACATTGATGTGTACCTAAGGTCATTAGTTGAAGAACTATTACAGCTGTGGAATGGAAAACATGTACATGCGTGGGATGAGCACAAACAGGAAGAATTTGACCTAAAGGCGTTGCTGTTCGTGACCATCAATGATTAGCCTGCTCTCAGTAACCTTTTAGGACAGACAAACAAGGGATACCGCGGATGCATGCACTGTTTGGATGATACCGACAGTATATATTTGGATAGTTGTAGGAAAAATGTGCACCTGGGACATCGTCGATTTCTTCCGAGCAAGCATCCCGTAAGAAAGAAAGGCAAGCATTTCAAAGGCGAGGCGGATCACCGGACGAAGCCTCGCCACCGTACTTGTGCTAATGTACATGATATGGTCAAGGATTTGAAGGTAATCTTTGGAAAGCGTCCTGGCGGACAACCTGTTCCGAAGGATGCTGACGGACGCGCACCCATGTGGAAGAAGAAATCTATATTTTGGGACCTGCCATATTGGAAAGACCTAGAGGTCTGCTCCGCAATCGACGTGATGCACGTGATGAAGAATCTTTGCGTGACCCTGCTTGGCTTCTTGGGCGTGTATGGGAAGACAAAAGATACACCAGAGGCACGGGAGGACTAGCAACGTATGCACGAAAGATACGACATACATCAGGGTCAGGCCAGCTACGCTCTTACCAAAGAAGAGAAGGAAATCTTCTTTGAATGCATGCTCAGTATGAAGGTACCGTCTGGCTTCTCGTCGAATATAAAGGGAATAATAAATATGGCAGAGAAAAAGTTCCAGAACCTAAAGTCTCATGACTGCCACGTGATTATGACGCAACTGCTTCTGGTTGCATTGAGGGGGCTTCTACCGGGAAACATTCGATTAGCCATTGTGAAGCTATGTGCATTCCTCAATGCAATCTGTCAGAAGGTAATCGATCCAGAAATCATACCAAGGTTACAGAATGATTTGGTGCAACGTCTTGTCAGTTTCGAGTTGGTGTTCCCACCATCATTGTTCAACATCATGACGCACGTCCTAGTTCACCTTTACGAAGAGATTAACATTTTGGCTCCTGTATTTCTACACAATATGTTCCCCTTTGAGAGGTTCATGGGAGTCTTGAAGAAATATGTTCATAACCGTGCTAGGCCAGAAGGAAGCATCTCAAAGGGCCATGAAAATGAGGAGGTCATTGAGTTTTGTATTGACTTTATTCCTGACCTTAAGTCGATTGGTGTTCCTGAATCGCGGCATAAGGGCAGACTGGATGGAAAAGGCATGCTAGGACGGGATCAAATAATATGTATGGACGGGAATTCTCTCATTGAAGCACACTACACAGTTCTACGGAATTCCGCCTTGGTGGCTCCGTATATGGAGGAACATAAGAATTTTCTACACTCCAAACACCCGGAGCAGTCTGACGATTGGATTACACGTGAACAAACGAGGACTTTCGTCGGTTGGTTGCAGAAATGTTCCATGCATGATGCGATATTGAAGATGACATGTACTCGCTATCCCAGTTACCATCTTCGAATATAATGACTTTCAAAGGGTACGAGATAAATGGGAATACATTTTACATGATCGCCCAAGATAATAAGAGCACCAACCAAAACAGTGGTGTCCGCTTTGATGCAACAACCAACATGGGAAAGGAAACATATTATGGTTACATAGAGGACATATGGGAACTTAACTATGGAGGTGGTTTGCAGGTCCCTTTGTTTCGGTGCAAATGGGTCAATATGACACGAGGCGGGGTAATGGAAGACCCGCAGTATGGAATGACAAAAGTGGATCTCAACAATCTTGCGTATGCAGACGAACCATTTGTCCTAGCCAATGATGTGGTGGAGGATTTTTATGTGAAAGACATGTCTACCAGGCCGAGAAAAAGAGAATATAAGGAAGCGAATGGATCATACGATGAGCCAAAGCGCCACATAGTTCTTTCAGGGTAAAGAAACATCGTCGGAGTGGATGACAAGACAGACATGTCAGAAGATTATGAAAAGTTTGATGAAATTGCTCCATTCAAAGTGAATATTGACCCGAGCATCCAGTTAAATGATGAAGATTGTCCATGGCTACGGCGCAAAGGGACACATGCGAAGAAAAACTTTCACACCCAAAGATCTGGGATGTGATCGGCTTCACTATCGTCACTTTGTTCTGTGTTTCACACCTAGGAGGGAATCTCTGTAATAGTTAGGGTAGTTATGTGTTTTGGTATTGGAAACGCGAATAAATTTTATGTGCAAACAAATTCTTTCATGCATTTACTGATTTTTCAGCTAAATGACCCTGAAATTGAAAAGATTTTCAAATGAACTCAGAAAAGGTTGAAAGTTGGCTTGGTATCATAATTTCACCCACATAGCATGTACAAAAAAGTAGAGAGGGTTACCGCAAAAACTGGATGCACTTCGTGTACGAAATGGACAATCTCTTTCGAAGTATCAGGATTTCAGACGAAAACTCATCTATTACAAATGCATTTCATTTTTGAAATAACCTAAGCATTAAAAAATTGAATATAATGATAAAACACACTAATATTAAACATAAGAAAAAAGAATCACTGAAAAATCTATTTTCAAAGTTAAGTTATTCACAAACTAGTGATTCACACAAATTTCAAATAATTCAAAATTTAAACTATTCAAATTTGAAAACTACCGGCACTAACAGAAAGTTTGTAATTTTTTGTACCTAAAGCAAAAATATTCACAAAGAAACTCTAAATACAGCAAAAAACAACTCAAAATAAATAAAACAAAAATAAATAAAGAAAAAAAATAAGAAAATAAAAAAGCCCGCCTACTGGGCCAGAACGGCCTGCATACGACTAGAAACCCAACGTGTTGTTGGGCCAGGATGCAGGCCCACAGGGCAGCAGAGAATAGGTAGGCCTAGTAGGCATGCTATGGAGAGGAGCTCGAGAGAGCTACCGCAATGGGGCTTATAAACCAGTGTGGAAGCCCCTCGACTAGCAAGGTGGGACTAAACTTGCCGCACCGAACCCTGCGCCACCACACACCTTTAGTACCGGGTCGTGGCACCAACCAGTACTAAAGGGGGGGGGGGGTCTTTAGTACCGGTTGTAGCCACCACCCGGTACTAAAGGGGGGGCGCTTCCCGCCGCTTGGCCTGGCCAAAACAGACCTTTAGTACCGGTTGGTGGAACCGGTACTAAAGGTGCCTTCTATATAAGCAGCACTTACAAATTTCATCAATTTCGTTCTCCCTCTACTTCTTTCTCCTCTGTCCCATCGCCGCCGCCCCTCGTCGCTGCCCCCGTCGTCGTCCATCGCCGTCCCCATCACCGTCGCCGCCCCCATTGCCGTCGCCGCCCCGGCCGTTCCCGTCACCGTCGTCCCCATGGCCCGTTGCGTCCCGTCGCCACGCCCCACCCCGTCGTCCCCGCCCGGCCCGTCCCCGTCCCCGCCGTCCCCGCCTGGCCCGTCCCCGTACCCATCGTTGCTGCCCCGTCCCCATCGTCCTCGTCACCGC
>NC_041383.1:66075483-66095056 GCF_002162155.2 Triticum dicoccoides
TTAGTCTTTTAGTTATAAATTTAGTTATAGAAATTTTTCTGTTTTTTAGTTATAGAAATATCTATAGAAATCTTAGAAATTTTTCTGTTTTTTAGTTATAGAATTAATAGAAATGTTAGTTATATAGAAATGTTGTAAATTTTTTCTGTTTTTAGTAATAGAAATGTTAGCAATTTTTCTATTTTTTAGTTATAGAAATATTATAAATGTTATAGAAATGTTAGTTATATATATAGAAATGGTAGAAATTTTAGAATTAGTTTTAGTTAGATGAATTAGATTAATGTCAAATTGTTAGAATTTGCATATAGAATTTTAGTTATCACAATCCAATCATTTAAAAAATGTTAATTTTTGCGGGCATATAGTATTTGTTCTCGACGATGCCCGGCCCGCATCCTCGCTGTCGACTCGTTCGCGCCGACATCCAGCTGACCCATGTCCGGGACTGGGCTCCGCCGGGCTGGCACTGGGAGGTGCTACCTGGAGGGGCAAGCGGCTTGGTCAGGAACCCGGCCTCGGGTACCGTCGTCGACCCTGATCTCCTTTCCTAGCGTTCGCGTGGGCCACATTCGGTGCAGAGGGAGCCGCCCCCTCCGGAGGTGGTGCGTCGCCATGTCAGGGAGGAGGACGAGCACGTCCATCGCTACATGGCTGCTATGGACATCAGGTTCTCCAATACTTGGCAGGTTCTTTGGGCAGATGACCGGAGATATGATCCTGTGATGGTTCCTTCTCTTTGGGTGTCCACCGCTCACGCCCCAGGAACTGCGAGTGGCCTAGATTCTTCTGTAGTATTCGATCTTTATTAGGTACCTAGCCAGTGATGTATTCGATATATAATATTCGAGACGATGTATTCAAGATTATATATTAATCAAGACGATGCATATTATGTACTATATGATTCAGTTTTTCCTTATTGATTGCATCCATGCATTGTAATTTGAATACTAAATTGTTTTATATTTCTTCTGTATTAGTTAAGTAAAAGCTATGGCGGACAATAACGGCAGAGAGGGAGAGAAGAGGAATTGTTCGAGATCATACATAGCCCTCACGGGCTAGATGATCTGAATGAAGCAGATGATGGCTCCCAATATCTGAACAATACCGGAGAGGGTGATGATAAGATATTCGATCTCGATGACCGAGCTGATGAAGTCATGAACTATGATTATGGTTATGATGACGCAGACAATGTTTATGATGACACAGACAATAATATTGATCTTGAAATAACAAAGACTACCGGCGAGGTATATTTATATAAGCAGGCATCTGGTGATCATCACATGTTTTTTTATTGGAATATATATTAACACATCGATCTTTCTTCTTTCTGCCCTCCGGATCAAGCAAATTTGCTTCTACAGACAGCAGGACAAAGCGAGGCCCGGGCAAAAAGTTGAAGGAGGGTCTAAAGTACAACATCAACTCCGTCAAAGCTAGTGGCGAACCCCTCACGCCTAAGAACATTGCAAACAAGTGGACTTGTCAGTGCGGAGTTCTTGTGAAGGAACAACTCCCGATATCCATTCAAGAATGGATAGAGCCAAGAACTAAACATCCAGATGTTACTTGGGTCGACGATAGAGCAAAAAAAACCTTTGGGAATCTCTGATGGAAAATTCAACCCTACTAGATTATTTCATTGATGCATATGTGCATAAAGTCAAGGCCGCTACTCTTAAGAAGATGGCAATTGCATTCAACACCCACAAGAAAACTGTATGGGCCAACTACCTCGCTGCAGAAAGGAAGACTCTAGAATTCAAGGGAACACTGGAGAAGCAAAGAGAACACTGGGCCACTTTCGTGAAATTCAAGGAATTAGAATTATCTATGGAATGGTCAAGAAAAAACAAGGCCAATGCCGCAAAAAATACGCAGTTCCATAGGCTAGGTCCATGTGGCTATGCGGTGGGAATGCCTAAGTGGGATAAGTCTGAGAAAGAGATGGAGGATACAGGGGTCAGTTCGGTTACTAGGAGCTGGCCCCCCAGGTGCAGAACTTGGTTCTATGCGCATGGGGGGCGTTGGACCCGAAGACAGGCATGGTTTCGAAGAAGGCAAGTCTAAAAGAGCCGAACAAAATATACTTGACACAATAGAAGATGCTCGAAAGGGGGTGTTCACACCCAACAGAGAAAACAACGAGCTTATGCGCGCCCTGGAAAATCCTGAACACCCGGGAAGAACACGAGGCAAGGGCATTATTCCCTGGTATGAGGGCTTTTCGGAATGGAACGACGACTACAGGACCCGTGCAAGAAAGAAGATGGAGGAGGAGAAGAAGAGGAAGCTGGAGGAGGAGCAGAGGAAGCAGGACGTAGAACGCCTTCAAGGCCTAGAAGCAAGGCACGCGGACTTGGCACTCAAATTCCAGCAGTAGCAGCAGATCGACTCACTTACCCAGGAAAGGGGGTCTCAGCAGCGGCAGCAGCAAGCGGATGACTATCCAGCATTGGATAGCACCGTCCCATCCATGCTGAGAAGCATCATTGGTTCCTCCCCGAGCAACACACTTCTGGATACATACCCTGTGGATGACATCATAGAGAACACTAATTGTGAGCTACACTCCAAAATGAAGAACATATCCATGAAGGTGGCGGACGCCATTGCTTTAAAAATTACCCCCGTAGCAACCTTCCATTGCACCCCGATTCCAGAGGGCTATTCTCGTGTCTTGGTTGATGAAGTGGTCGACCCATATTCGAGGCTAGCGCTTGACATTCCAGGAGGTGACGACGAGCGCACTCTGGGAGAGGCCATACATCATATCATCCTATGGAGAAAGGATTGCATCATCTTTCGAAGTCCACCGACACAGCGTCTGCCGACTCCTCCTCGAAGTCCGCCACCAAGTCAGCAGACTCCTCCAAGTCCACGAACACATGAGCCGACTCCTCCTTGAAGTCCGCTACCTCCTCCAAGTCCACGAACGTGTGAGGCCACTCCTCCTGTTTCAGGACTGGCACAACGTCAGGCCACTGCTCCTGTTTCAAGTCCAACACCGTGTCAGGACACACCTCTTGCTTCAAGTCCGGCATAGCATCAGGCCACTCCTCCTGCTCCAACTCAGCCACGTCAGCCGTCTCCACCGTCTCAGCAATTGCAGAAGAGACACGCCATAGCTATGGTGCGTAGTGGTACGAGTCGAGGTAGTACAGGAAGTACAGGTGGAGTCAAGCAATATAAATATGGTCCAAGCCTCGCTCCTCTTCCCCAAAGGCCTTACGACATGACCAAGGAGCAAAACGCAGCCATAGTGCGGGCCCAAGTGGACGCCCATTTTGGACCAAAACCGGCACCGCCGCCAAGGGAGAAAGTGCGTGAGAATGTTATTGACCACTTTATTCATATGGCAAGAAAACCAGCTCCCAAGCCTGTTGACTCAGAGTATGAGCGCCAAATCAAGAAGCTACATCGAGCACAGCTACAGAAGGAAGCGAGCTCGAGCTCGAGCCAACAGGCAGCTGTCAAAAAATGCGGGAAAACCGTTCCCTAGCTGGGAGAACAGGCGGCGCAATCGATCTCCTCGCTTGTTGTGCCAACAACACATGAGAGTACGTGCGCCCAATATTATTGTGGGTAAACCGTTAACTGTTGGACAATAACCGAGGAGCATATAATGCAGGCTGAAATGCTCGAGATCACTGTTGGACAACTCCTCGAAATCGAGCCCATGTCTCCGCTTAGAGAGGAGGAAATAAAACGGAAATATGTCCGGGGCCAACCTTTGGTCGAGCCAGACAAGGTCAAGAACCTCCCAATGAGAATGTATGAATTGCATCAATGGTACATGAACATTACCAAGATTTCCAATCGAGTGTCCCTCATGGTGAATGTCAAGGAGGAGCATTACTTCCATGAGAAAGCTCTGTCCGTTGAGTTTTCAGAACTATTTCAGTTATACAATCAAGACGCACTCGACAAGTCTATCATCAGTTGCTATTGTCTGTAAGTGATTTCTTTCTTTAATTTAAGTCTCAAGCTAGCTGTAGTGATCATTTTGATCAAGCATTACATGTAATTATCCTCACTATATTCTTTTCTATGGTATTATGTGCAGGATGAAGATGTATGAAATGAAAAAATCTGGACGCTATGGCATTGGGTTCATTGACCCAAATACCATTAATGAGTACACATGGAAGATTCCAAGTTGTCGATCAAGTTTAGAGGAAAGCATGCTAGAGTTCTTCAAGCGCCCCAATACCAATGAAGATATACTACTTCCTTACAACTTCCTGTGAGTCACACTGTCTTGTACTACAATTTCTGTATCCGCTTACTAGCTAGCTAGATGGTAATAATTAAGTGTATAGGGTTTACGATAGTTGATTACTGTTATGCACGTGCCCGCTTAATTAAGACATGCAAACGTGTGCGCATGCAGTTTCCACTAGATCTTGTTAGACATTAAAGTTGAAGAAGGAAAAGTTGAAGTAATGGACTCACTACTTAAAAAAGAAAGTGACTACACCATCTTGAAGGGGATAGTCAACAGGTAATTTCAATCATTATTAACTATCTCGGCCTATTTAGTTCATCATTTCCTGATATGAACTATTTAATAACCCCTTTATTAATTTTCTTTGCCGACGGGCAGGGCTTGGGCAAAGTTCATCAAGGTGACTCCAGGCAAATGAAAAAAAAGCTATTTTGGTATTGACCAAAGGTAAGTAATTAAGTAGTACTAGCTACCTAGCTAGCTACCATCTCTTTAATTCTTGTTTGAATACCATTAATTAATTATCATGTTTGATTAATCATTATTTGATTCAATTCCATTCTCGTAAAGGCCCTGAAGCAGGCGACGGGAAATGATCTGTGTGCATACTACATTTGCGAGAACATTCGCATGATGGTGTCCGAAAAGAGCAGATCTCAAAGACAAGACTGGGTACGTTTGTCAGAACACTATTCACACCATTATCGATATCTAGTCATGCTACGTCTTGAGCTTGCGTTGGTTTTCCTTGAAGAGGAAAGGGTGATGCAGCACAGTAGCGTAAGTATTTCCCTCAGTTTTTGAGAACCAAGGTATCAATCCAGTAGGAGGCTCCTCACAAGTCTCACGCACCTACACAAACAAACAAAGAACTCGCAACCAACACGATAAAGGGGTGGTCAATCCCTTCACGGCCACTTGCGAAAGTGAGATCTGATAGAGATAATATGATAAGATAAATATATTTTTGGTATTTTATAATATAGATTCAAAAAGTAAAGATGCAAATAAAAGTAGATTGAAAGCTTATATGATAAAAGACAGACCCAGGGGCCATAGGTTTCACTAGTGGTTTCTCTCAAGATAGCATAAGTATTACGGTGGGTGAACAAATTACTGTCGAAAAATTGATAGAAAAGCGAATAATTATGAGATTATCAGGCATGATCATGTATATAGGCATCACGTCCGTGACAAGTAGACCCACTCCTGCCTGCATCTACTACTATTACTCCACACATCGACGGCTATCCAGCATGCATCTAGAGTATTAAGTTCATAAGAACAGAGTAACACATTAAGAAAGATGACATGATGTAGAGGGATAAACTCAAGCAATATGATATAAACCCCATCTTTTTATCCTCGATGGCAACAATACAATACATGCCTTGCAACCCTTTCTATCACTGGGTAAGGACACCACAAGATTGAACCCAAAGCTAAGCACTTCTCCCATGGCAAGAAAGATCAATGTAGCAGGTCAAACCAAATCGATAATTCGAAGAGACTTGCAAAGATAACTCAATCATATATAAAAGAATTCAGAGAAGATTCAGATATTTCTCATAGATAAACTTGATCATAAACCCACAATTCATCGGATCTCGATAAACATACCACAAAAAGAGTTTACATCGAATAGATCTCCACGAGAGAGGGGGAGAACATTGTATTGAGATCCAAAAAGGGAGAAAAAGCCATATAGCTAATAACTATGGACCCGAAGGTCTGTTGTAAACTACTCACAACTCATCAGAAGGGCTATGGTGTTGATGTAGAAGCCCTCCATGGTCGATTCCCCCTCCGGCGGAGCACCGGCGAAGGCTCCAAGATGGGATCTCGCGGATACAGAAGGTTACGATGGCGGAAATATTTCTTCGGTGGCTCTCTGGATGTTTTCGGGGTACGTAGGTATATATAGGAGGAAGAAGTACGTCGGTGGCCGCTCGCGGGGCCCAGGAGACAGGGGGGCACGCCCAGGAGGGGTGGGCGCGCCCTCCTATCTTCTGGCTGCCTCGATTGCTTCTTGACTTGCACTACAAGTTCTCTAGATCACGTTCGTTCCAAAAATCACGCTCCCGAAGGTTTCATTCCGTTTGGACTCCATTTGATATTCCTTTTCTTCGAAATACTGAAATTGGCAAAAAGCAGCAATACGGGCTGGGCCTCCAGTTAGTAGGTTAGTCCAAAAAATGATATAAATGTGTAAAATAAAGACCATAAACATCAAAAACAGGTAATATAATACCATGGAACAATCAAATATTATAGATACGTTGGAGACGTATCAAGCATCCGTATCAAGCATCTCCAAGCTTAATTCGTGCTCTTCCTCAAGTAGGTAAATGACTAAAACAAAATTTTTGATGTGGAATGCTACCTAGCATAATTCTCAATGTATTTCTCTTTATTATGGCATGAATGTTCAGATCCAAATGATTCAAAATAAAAGTTCATATTGACAAAAGAAATAGTAATACTTCAAGCATAATAAAAGCAATCATGTCTTCTCAAAATAACATGGCTAAAAAAGTTCATCCCTACAAAATCATATAGTTAGGCTATGGTTCATTTTTGTCACACAAAGATGTTCCCAAATTCTACACCCCCGATGACAAGCCAAGCAATACATGAGCGTAAGCCATGGATATAGCACTATGGGTAGAATAGAATATGATTAGGGATTGTGTGGAGAAGACAAAAAAGGAGAAAATCTCACATTGACGAGGATAATCAACGGGCTATGGAGATGCCCATCAATTGATGCCATGCAACGGATGCACTAGATCTATAAATAAATGAAAGCACAACAAAAGGAAACTAGTGGGTGTGCATCCAACTTGCTTGCTCACGAAGACCTAGGGCATTTGAGGAAGCACATCGTAGGAATATACAATCCGAGTTCTATAATGAAAAATTCCCACTAGTATATGAAAGTGACAACATATGAGACTCTCTATATGAAGAACATGGTGCTACTTTGAAGCACAATATATGAGACTCACTATATAAAGAACATGGTGTTACTTTGAAGCACAAGTGTGGAAAAAGAGATAGTAACATTGCCCCTTTTTTCCTTTTTTTTCTTCCTTTTTTTTCTTTTTTTTCTTTGGCCTTTTTTCTTTTGGCCTTTTTTTTTCTTTGGGACAATGCTCGAATAATGATGATCATCACACTTTTATTGATTACAACACATGAATTACAACTCGAAACTAGAACAAGATATGACTCTATATGAATGCCTCCAGCGGTGTACCGGGATGGTGCAATGAATCAAGAGTGACATGTATGAAAAATTATGCATGGTGGCTTTGTCACAAATACGATGTCAACTACATGATCATGCAATGGCAATATGACAAAAGTAATGTATGTCATGATGATGATGAACGGAACGGTGGAAAGTTGCATGGCAATATATCTCAGAATGGCTATGGAAATGCTATAAATAGGTAGGTATGGTGGCTGTTTTGAGGAAGATATAAGGAGGTTTATGTGTGATAGAGCGTATCATATCACGGGGTTTGGATGCACCGGCGAAGTTTGCACCAACTCTCAAGGTGAGAAAGGGCAATGCACGGTACCGAAGAGGCTAGCGATGATGGAAAGGTAAAAGTGCGTATAATCCATGGACTCAACATTAGTCAAAAGAACTCATATACTTATTGCATAAATTTAGAATTCATCATAAACCAAGCACTATGCGCATGCTCCTAGAGGGATATATTGGTAGGAAAATACCATCGCTTGTCCCCGAACGCCACTCATAAGGATGCACAAGCCATGTACACTTCATGTTTCAAATTTGTTACACAACTTTAACCATACATGCATGCTACGGGACTTGCTAACTTCAACACAAGCATTCTTTAAATTCATAATCACCCAACTAGCATGACTTTAATATCACTAGCTCCATATCTCAAAACAATTATCAAGTATCAAATTGATCATAGCATCCAATTCACTTCCTATGATAGTTTTTATTATACCCAACTTGGATGCTCATCATTCTAGGACCAATTTATAACCATAGAAAATACTGTGCTGTTCTAAAAGACTCTCAAAATAATATAAGTGAAGCATGAGAGATCACAAATTTCTTCAAAATTATACCACCTCCGTGCTCTAAAAGATATAAGTGAAGCACTAGAGCAAAAACTATCTAGCTCAAAAGATATAAGTGAAGCACATAGAGTATTCTAATAATTTTCAATCAAGTAGGCTTCTCCAAAAAGGTGTGTACATCAAGGATGATTGTGGTAAACTAAAAACCAAAGACTAATATAATACACGACGCTCCAAGCAAAACACATATCATGTGGTGAATAAAAATATAGCTCCAAGTAAAGTTACCAATGAACGAAGACGAAAGAGGGGATGCCTTCCGGGGGCATCCCCAAGCTTAGGCTTTTGGCTATTCTTGAATATCTTGGGTTGCCATGGGCATCCCCAAGCATAGGCTTTTGCCACTCCTTATTCCATAGTCCATCAAATCTTTACCCAAAACATGAAAACTAAACAACACAAAACTCAACAGGAAATCTCATAAGCTCCGTTAGTGCAAGAAAGAAAAACCACCACATAAGGTACTATAATGAACTCATTATTTGTTTATATTGGTGTTAAACCTACTGCATTCCAAGTTCTCTATGGTTCATACCACTTAATACTAGCCATAGATGCATCAAAATAAGCAAACAACACACGAAAAGCAGAATCTGTCAAAAACAGAACATTCTGTAGCAATCTGTAACAAACGCAAACTTATGGAACCTTAAAAATCCTACAAAAATAGGACGTCCTGTAAAATTTGTTTATAGAACATCAGAAAAAAGAATCAATGCAAAATCTCGTTTCTGTGATTTATTGAATTGTTTCTCGTGAGCGCAAAATTTCTGTTTTTCAGCAGAATCAAATCAACTATCATTATAGGTTATCCTATAGGATCTACTTAGCACAAACACTAAATAAAACATAAAAACACATCTAAACAGAAGGTAGATGCAAAATTTATTACTAAAAAGTAACAAAAACAAAAAAACACAAATAAAATTGGGTTGCCTCCCAACTAGCGCTATCGTTTAACGCCCCTAGCTAGGCATAAAAGCGAAGATAGATCTAAGTAGTGCCATCTTTGGCACTTGATTCATAGGTAGCTCCAATGATAGATTCATATGGTAATTTGACTTTCTTTCTTGGAAAGTGCTCCATGCCTTTCTTTAATGGAAATTGGAATCTAATATTCCCTTCCTTCATATAAATAATCACACCAATCGTTCTAAGGAAAGGTCTACCAAGAATAATAGGGCATGAAAGATTGCAATCTATATCAAGAACGATAAAATCTACGGGCACCAAATTTCTATTTGCAACAATTAGGACATCATTGATTCTTCCCATTGGCTTTTTAATGGTGGAATCCGCAAGGTGCAAACTTAAAGAGCAATCATCAAGATCATGGAAACCTAGAATATCACATAAAGTTTCCGGAATCGTGGAAACACTAGCAGCCAAATCACACAAAGCAAAACACTCATGATCTTTAATTTTGATATTTATAGTAGGTTCCCATTCATCATTAAGTTTTCTAGGTATAGAATCATCCAAATTAAGTTTTTCATCAAAAGATTGCATCAAGGCATCAACAATATGGTTGGTAAAAGCTTCATTTTGACTATAAGCATGAGGAGAATTAACAACGGATTGCAACAAGGAAATACAACTTTCTAAAGAACAATTATCATAATCAAATTCCTTGAAATCCGACATAGTGGGTTCAATACTATTTAAAGTCATGACCTCTCCAATCCCACTTTTACCAAATTTAGCATCAATATCTAAAAACTCTGAATTATTGGGACGCCTTCTAAATAAAGTTGACTGATCTCTAGTCCCATTATTATCAAAATTCATATTGCAAAACAAAGATATAATAGGGGACATATCAATAACTTTAAGATCTTCATCATTATTTTCATGGAAACTAGAGGAACACGCTTTTACAAAGCAATCTTTCTTAACATGCAATCTAGCGGTTCTTTCTTTGCACTCGTCAATGGACACTCTCATTGCTTTGAGAGACTCATTGATATTATGCTTAGGGGAAGTAGATCTAAGTTTAAGAGAATCAACATCAAGTGAAAGTCTATCAACATTCCTAGCCAAATCATCAACTTTGAGCAATTTTTCTTCAAGCAAGGCATTAAAATTCTTTTGAGAGACCATAAATTCTTTCACACTATTTTCAAAATCAGAGGGCATCTTATTAAAATTACCAGAAGAACTAGCGTGTGCACCCGCGCTTTTGCGTGGCTAGATTTCTAAAACCATAGTCTATGTATTACATTTACTACATGGCCGTAATATATCAAAGCAATAGCAAATGTTTCACCTAACAAACCCGCTCTTGTAATAATCGCAAATATATATATTTTATAAGTCTTTTCTTATAGCGTATACATTATATAGTATTTTAAAATAGTTTTGATGGCTTATACATTATATACTTTGACTTAACATCTATAATTTTTTGTTTTGAATATTTTTGAATCCCTGCTAGGTTTCTTTTAAAATTCTGCATTCTTTTTTATGTAAGACACACCCACGGTAAAAATTAATAATCCCTTCATGTGATTGACGGTATTTCATGTGTTAGTGTATTTGCACAACCACCTTTGTTATTTACCTTTTTCTCCACTATATGATAAATATCCATCTGATTGGATTCTTTATTGTTCTCGGCAAAAAAATTGTTTACTAAGAGCATCTCCAACAGGCGCCCAAAAAGAGCTCCACGCACTAAAAAGTTGTTTTTTTGGGCGCCGAACAGCTCCAGCAGAAGCTGTAGCGCTAAAAGTTTTTGGGCGCGTGCTGAAAAATGCTATCGCGCGCAACATATTTTGGGCTCCGGATTGCGCGCGCTTCACAACTTGCACTGTGTCCTTTTCGGGCACGCGTTTTTCGGCGTCTGTTAAAGCAATGTTGGTCCCGGCGCATTAAAAATGCTACAGTGACGCGCTATAATTTTTCTTGGGCGCGAAATTTTTCTGCGGCCGTTGGAGATGCTCTAAGATGGTGCATTCGGAGTGCACCTGCTCGGAATGCGTATATTTTCTATTAAAGAAATGAAGGTGGTTATATTATTTGAGTTGCCATTGATATGTTTTTGTATTTAATCTTGTCCGTGACTCCTCTACCGTTATTATTTGTAGATTCATTCGGTTGTCTATTTACAAATACTCTTCGGTTTGCAATTGGCCAGATATCTGTTGTACTATTCGTAAAATAAAGACGTCTATCGTATTAAAAGTGATCCTTTACTTTACTAAGATCTTGCATTTGGAGTGCACCTGCTCGCTTTACTGACATTTTTAATTAAAAAATGTAGATTGTAATAGTTATTTGAGTTGCCATTGATATCCTTATGTATTTAGTTTTTCTTGTCCGCTACTCCTCTACAGTTACTATTTGTAGATTCATTCGATTGAGTAGTACAGTTTTCATTTGGCCAGTCGTTTTTTCCTCATTTGTTGGCCTTGTATACATTGGCCGCTCAACTGTTCAGCCTGAACGTGCTATCCAGCTTTTCATCTGTTCTTCTGGGAAAGATAATTACCACTCAGGATTTATTTTTTCACCATGTGAAACAGCCCGTACTGGTCTATCTCCTTCGGTCCCTATCCACTCAAAGGATAAAAGATCCCCATCAGCACCAGATTCTTCACCCACATGTACCACTTCACCAAATTTGCTGCCAGCGAAGGTAGATGTCGCTAGGGAGCGGTGGCCATTAGGAAACTAAATTGCCTGTCTATCCCCCTCTAATTGTTACTTCTTCTCTTGGAATTTCTCTTCCTTTGGCGGTGGCGCTAGATGGACGGATGGTTACGTGAACGCGTTTGACGCGGTCTTCATGGTGTAGATCCTAGCCCAGCTCGTTGAGTCCGGCGGTGAGGCCATGGGGAGTGCCGGGGATAGCGCAGCGCGCTTCTCAACCTCGTCATGGCCTGCGGTAGCGAACTTGGTGGAGGTGCTGGAGGTTGGTAGCGTGGAGGGGCGGCAAGGAAGCTCGCGGAGAAGGGTGTTGATTTCCTTGAAATTTTGTGCAATGGATAATGGTTGGGTCTGAGGAGAAGGCAGTGGCTTGCATTGCGGCTAGGCTCCATGGGAGGTATGGGATTAATGTAGACATATGCGTATAATAAGATCGTGCGAAAAGTGATGGCAGCAAGATGTGAGCAGTGTTTGTGGACGGCTTTGAGTTGTTTTCCTCGTCATATCCTTCAAAATTTAAGTGCTAGGCAATGATATGCATGATGCATCCGTCCTAGTGCAGATTATTTGTTGCAGTTCCTCCATATCACTCTCTAAGTTTGCAGTGTTGTATTCTTTTATTTATTCTTACAATGTGCTAGCAAGAAAAGTTTCATTTATCTCCGTCACTCCATGCCTGTGATCCTCTGCCGATGAACGCTGGTGGCTTTGTTCGCTTTATATGTATAAAACAGGTATATGCCTATTCTCACAAAACAGGTATATGAAAGAAGTGCATGTATGAATGCATACAATATGAACTGCTTCTGAACCTTTTGCAAAAATTAGTTTTAGATTATTCTGCTTTGGTTTGGCAATTAGATTACCTTCTGTGAGATAATACATCACCTTGGATATTAATTTGGGTGTTGGATTATTTCAAATTTATGTTTTGTACACGTATATAGTTCGGATGAGAACATTATTGTTTAATTATTTTGGTTTTTATATGATAACTTTTACTATATTCCGTTTGAAATTGCAGCTACTTGCATAGGTAATAAGTAATATAGACTTCATATCAAATCTAAATTGATATTTCATTTTTCCTAGGGAATCAGTGCAATTGCATCGATAGGTTAAATCAATATACTTGTATATTCTTTTCCTTCAGTTATTTGTCCACACCAGGAGTTGATATTTGATAGGAAATAGTCATTACCAAAGTACATCTTCTAGAGAGCTCATTAGACTCTAGTGTGTCGAAATCGAATATTCAACGCATTTATTGGATTCTATCTTTTTCACTCGACCGATTTGTTCCTTTCGTATTTTTCTTTTCACATATAGTGTTTTCCGAAGAAAAAAAACATTATCTAAATATATGTTTTTGACACAAAATGAACTTTGGAGGAACTTGTGTTCTTTAAAGTTTTTTGAGAACTTTTCACTGTAAAGCTTACTACAGTTTGCATTTTTTTTTCACCAATATTTGTTTTTGGAGAAATTAAATTAAAATTCTATCTGACAATTGGCGCTATTTTCCCTGAGAAAATAATGTTTTTAATATAAAAAATTTGAGGAATTTTTTCACTCTACTGCTTTCTTTTGTTTCTGTTTTTCTTTTCACAAATAGTTGCTTTTGAATAAATTTCATTGAAATTCAATCCGGCAAGTGTCTTTATTTTCCCTTTTCCTCTATATATATACCTCATATGCATGTACATATACATATATCAACTTGTAGCCTCTTGTGTCTATATTTTGTACGTGAGGATGAGTATACCTGTCAATTGTGGGTACATCTAAGGACTCAAAGTTAAGCACGTGACGTGAGAGACTATCATTAATTTGCAGTTTGGGATGCCAATGTGAAACCGATTGCACCACGCCTTGGTTGTTGCCTACGGACGTGAGCAAGTCGGATTGCTCGTCTTTCTTTCTATGTCCCTTCGTGTCTGGGCTCCTAACATGGTGTACCTTGTACACGTGCATATACGCGTGACGATCTATGTCCGTGACAGTCCAATATGTTGGAACCTGCCGCTACGAACACGTTAGCATGTTACGTAATTTTATTAAATCTCAGCCATTATTGTCCTAATCAAACGGTTGAAATATTTTAGCATATGTGGACGAACGTGATGGCTTCTTTGACTTCTGTATTATGTATATAATAGATTATTGTAGGAATTGCCATAATTATTAGAGGAATTGCTAGGGAACGGTCTAGGATTAAAGTTTCCTCTATAAGCATTGTTTCCAAAATTATTTCTACCAATAAAATTTACATCCATAGATCATTATTATTCTCAATCAAGGTAGATAAAGGCATATCATCGGGATCAATAGAAGCACTCTTAGTAGCAAACAATCTCATAAGCTCATCCCTCTTTCCACTCAAAACATTAATTTCTTCTATAGCATGCACCTTTTTACTAGTAGATCATTCGGTGTGCCATTGAGAATAATTAGCCATAATACTATCAAGAAGTTTTGTAGCATCTCCTAATGTGATTTCCATAAACGTGCCTCCGGCGGCCGAATCTAAAAGATTTTTAGAAGCAAAGTTTAATCCGGCATAAAATTTTTGTATGATCATCCATAAGTTCAAACCATGAGTAGGGCAATTGCGAATCATTAATTTCATTCTTTCCCAAGATTGGGCAACATGCTCATGATCAAGTTGTTTAAAATTCATAATATCGTTCCTAAGGGAGATGATCTTAGCGGGAGGAAAATACTTAGATATAAAAGCATCTTTGCACTTGTTCCAAGAATCAATACTATTTTTAGGCAAAGACGAAAACCAAACTTTAGCAGGATCTCTAAGTGAAAACAGAAATAACTTCAATTTAACAATATCGTTATCCGTATCTTTTTTCTTTTGCATCTCACACAAATCAACAAAGTTGTTTAGATGGGTAGCAGCATCTTCACTAGGAAGGCCAGAGAATTGATCTTTCATAACAAGATTCAGCAAAGCAGCATTGATTTCACAAGACTCAACATCATTAAGAGGAGCAATCGGGTACTAAGGAAATCATTATTATTGGTATTGGAGAAATCACACAATTTGGTATTATCTTGCGCCATGGCAACAAGTAATCTAACACACAAGCAAACAGAAAAAGGCAAGTGAAAGAGGGAGGAAGAAGAAGGCAAGCGGAAAAGAGAGGAGATTGGGAAAGAGAGGGCGAATAAAACGGCAAGGGTGAAGTGGGGGAGAGGAAAGCGAGAGGCAAATGGCAAATAATGTAAATGCGAGGGAGATGAGTTTGTGATGGGTACTTGGTATGTCTTGACTTGAGCGAAGACCTCCCAGGCAATGGCGCCAGAAATCCTTCTTGCTACATCTCGAGCTTGCTTTGGTTTTCCTTGAAGAGGAAAGGGTGATGCCGCACAGTAGCGTAAGTATTTCCCTCAATTTTTGAGAACCAAGGTATCAATCCAGTAGGAGGATCCTCACAAGTCCCACACACCTACACAAACAAACAAAGAACTCGCAACCGACGTGATAAAGAGGTTGTCAATCCCTTCACGGCCACTTGCGAAAGTGAGATCTGATAGAGATAATATGATAAGATAAATATATTTTTGGTATTTTATAATATAGATGCAAGAAGTAAAGATGCGAATAAAAGTAGATTGAAAGTTTATATGATAAAAGATAGACCCGGGGCCATAGGTTTCACTAGTGGCTTCTCTCAAGATAGCATTAGTATTACGGTGGGTGAACAAATTACTCTCGAGCAATTGATAGAAAAGCGAATAATTATGAGATTATCTAGGCATGATCATGTATATAGGCATCACGTCCGTGACAAGTAGACCAACTCCTGCCTGCATCTACTATTATTACTCCACACATCGACCGCTATCCAGCATGCATCTAGAGTATTAAGTTCATAAGAACAGATTAACGCATTAAGAAAGATGACATGATGTAGAGGGATAAAATCAAGCAATATGATATAAATCCCATCTTTTTATCCTCGATGGCAACAATAGAATACGTGCCTTAAAACCCTTTCTGTCACTGGGTAAGGACACGGCAAGATTGAACCCAAAGCTAAGCACTTATCCCATGGCAAGAAATATCAATCTAGTAGGCCAAACCAAATCGATAATTCGAAGAGACTTGCAAAGATAACTCAATCATACATGAAAGAATTCAGAGAAGATTCAGATATTTCTCATAGATAAACTTGATCATAAACCCACAATTCATCGGATCTCGACAAACACACCGCAAAAAGAGTTTACATCGAATAGATCTCCACAAGAGAGGTGGAGAACATTGTATTGAGATCGAAAAAGAGAGAAGAAGCCATCTAGCTAATAACTATGGACCCGAAGGTCTGTGGTAAACTACTCACAACTCATCGGAAGGGATATGGTGTTGATGTAGAAGCCCTCCGTGGTCGATTCCCCCTCCGGCGGAGCACCGGCGAAGGCTCCAAGATGGGATCTCGCGGATACAGAAGGTTACGGTGGCGGAAATATTTCTTCGGTGGCTCTCTGGATGTTTTCGGGGTATGTAGGTATATATAGGAGGAAGAAGTACATCGGTGGCCGCTCGAGGGGCCCAGGAGACAGGGGGCATGCCCAGGAGTGGTGGGCGCGCCCTCCTATCTCCTCGCCGCCTCGATTGCTTCTTGAACGCCTGGATCACGTTCATTCCAAAAATCACGCTCCCGAATGTTTCATTCTGTTTGGACTCCATTTGATATTCCTTTTCTTCGAAATACTAAAATAGGCAAAAAAAATAGCAATACGGGTTGGGCCTCCAGTTAGTAGGTTAGTCCCAAAAATGATATAAATGTGTAAAATAAAGCCCATAAACATTCAAAAACAGGTAATATAATAGCATGGACCAATCAAAAATTATAGATACGTTGGAGTGTATCAAGTCACACAACTAATACACATGCATATTGATCTCATTCTTAACAGTTCAGAGAGGTGCAGGAGCAGCTCCTACCAACGGACCGCATACTAGCACTTCAAGAGGAAATAGCGGGATTTTTGCTTGACCAGGTCATAGATCCAAACGGAGAATACTATTACCCGCTACCGCCCCCATGAACCACTTGTCATCGTGCTCTGAAGGCACCAAGGCAACATGTAGGAGAAATTGTATATATATAAATACATGTGTATGTGTGAATAATTAATGGTGTTGGTTGTGAGACATTCGATGATATATATTTATATATATATATGCGGTTCTACGAGAAAATCTATTTATTTATATGCATAACGTGTACAATATGTAGTATCATAAAATACCAGCAAACAAAAAAGAATTAAATGAAAAACACAAAATTAATGGAAAATAAGAAATAAAACCAACCCCCACCCCCCGAACATTTAGTACCGGTTGGTGTTACCAACCGGTACCAATGGTCTACCAGCACCTGGGACTGGCTCGTGCCACGAGGTGGTACTTTAGTGCCGGTTCGTGCCGAACCGGTAGTAAAGGGGGGGGGGGCTTCAGTCTCCACTCTTTAGTGCAGGTTGTGGAACCGACACTAAATGCCCTTACGAACCGACGCTAAAGCCCGGTTCTACACTAGTGATTCTATGAAAATAACAGTCGACTGAAAACAAATAGGTCTGTCCATCTTTTCTACATCGTCCGATGTACAAAGAATGGGAAGATCGCCTTTATCTACCTCCAGCCAGTCGGTGTTGACGATCTTCCTCGAAATGCCAGTGAGCACCGGCCCAGTCCCTTGCCTGCGCCCCCTCCCCTCGACCTCACCGCACCGCCGTGCTTGGCACCACCCCCGGCAATCCATTCAAGCCCCACCGACCTCCAGAATGGGCGCAAGCAGCTCCTGCGCCTCACACCCCTATGATAGACACCGATGCGCCGCTTCCCCGACGAACATGCGGACTAGGTGCTCCGCGCGCCTAAGCGGGTGCTGCTTCCTTTAATTGCGGTTCGACTGACCCTGAATTGGAATCCAGGCGGGCTACTGACCTCTAGCAAAGGTGAAATAGTAAAGGGAGGAAACCTTGT
Organism: Triticum dicoccoides; assembly: GCF_002162155.2. Taxonomy (NCBI): domain Eukaryota; kingdom Viridiplantae; phylum Streptophyta; class Magnoliopsida; order Poales; family Poaceae; genus Triticum; species Triticum dicoccoides. Next base: position 66,093,510 of record NC_041383.1, read on the forward strand.
GCATTTAGTATCACGAAGAAGATGCAGTAAGAAGAGCTCAACTAGTTTCTTTCGTGGGTTGAATACGGTGTGAGCAGAGACGTAAGATTTGCATGATTAAGGGAAGAGAAGTACCTCTTTCTGTTGGCACTACTATGTTCTCCTTCTGATTTTCCAACGATCTTCTTGTGGTTCGCTGGAAAAGAGAAGTTGTGGAGGACGGTGGAGCCTTGGACGAACCCATGGCCAAGTTGTTTAGTGTGGTGCGGTGGCCATCTGTTGGCAGCGGGGAACCAGATCCGAGGTGGCGAACGACGGCATAGCGGGAACAGCTCCAATGCGGTGGACGGTTGCGACAGTGGAGTGGCAGCAGTGAGGCGCATGACGGCACGGTCGGAGTGGTTCTGGTACAGCGCACACCGGCGTCGGCGTTGTGGAGGCAGCTCTGCCTCGGCTTCAGCTGCTAAGTCCTTGAGGGCATTGCATTTGTAGTTGCATTGGATGACAACATCGGGGTACCAGCTCTGGCGTGATGGAGGAGGGCGGTGGTGGATTGGGCGCTATGGGGTGGAGGACGGAGGAGGCTGGGGTTTCGCGTCTGGTAGAGAGGGCGTTTTGGCACCGACAGAGTATGAATGGGGAAACGGAGGGAGGCGGGGAACTAAGGGGGAACAATGTTTGAGTTTGAGACGCGCTTGTTTGAAATTTGGGGAAAGTTACAAACTTTGCCCCCATCTAAAATTTCGGAAATATTGCGGGTTGGGGGTAGGATAGTAATCTTAGGTGTCCCAAATGTGGGCGGGATAGATTTTGGATGAGCGCATGGGTGTTTAGGCGCCCACGGTGTATGAATGCTTCTCAGAGGCAGTCGAGACTAGCGTCTTGGTGAAGTTACAAACCTACCCCGGTTTAGACCTTTGGACATCGGGCCGATAGGCTACACGGGCCAGAGTCAGGACAGTAATTTCGTACCACCAAACATTAGTATCGCGCGGTTTCGGGTGACTGGAGGCCTATTTGGCGCTTTGTTCAATATTTGGGAGCAGAAGCATTAACATTTTCGGTTTTCTTGAATTGAACTTTCACTACAAAAAAAAAGACACATCCATGACATTTTGGGCCGAACGGAATTTTTTCTGTCATACATATGACACTTCTATGACGATAATTGTGACAAAACCCAGTATCATCATAGATGTGGTGGGCTCCTACTTCTATGACAAAAAATCATGACAAAAAATGGGATTTTTTTCCTGGGCGGGCCGGAGACGCAGCTGCATGACATTCTTTGGGCCGTCCATGACGGAAAAAACCATGGTACAAGCGAGGGAGAGGAAAATTTCGGGGAGTTGCCGGTTACGGTGGGAGGTCGGGGGCGGAGTGATGCGCGTTTCTCTCGTATGTATGCACGTGTGTGCGAGGCGTTGTCTCTAACTAAAGCCGAGCAAGACGTTGGGCTCTAACTGAACCTGAGCGATTGTACTGTAGGCTACGCGTTACTGAACCCGAGGGATTGATCGATGGCTGTTAATTGAACCTGATGGATCGATTCCTTTGCTACTACTGCT
>NC_041383.1:66095447-66111176 GCF_002162155.2 Triticum dicoccoides
TCCGTTTTGCGGTACGCCACACCCCTCCCGATGAACAGGTCCCCCATTTCGACCGTAGCGCTCCAACACAAGTCCGTTTCATCCGTTTTGCGGTACGCCACACCCCTCCCGATCAACAGGACCCCCGTTTCGACCGTAGGAGGTCCGTTTCCTCCGTTTTGCGGTACGCCAGGCCCCTCCCGATCAACAGGACCCCGTTTCGAATGTGGCCGGTCGAACACAAGGCCGTTTCCTCTGTTGTGCGGTACGCCAGGCCTCGTTTCCATTGCCTGTTCCGTCCAAGCCCTCCCGATGAACACGACCACGCATTCCATTCCGACCCAGCCGGTTAGCTCCCCATGAACACGACGACGATGTTGTTTCTCTATTACGACCCAGCCATGTACGTATGCGCGATAGGCGTTAGAGACCCTGACCGTATGTACGTACGTGGCCGTATTTTATTTCTTGCACCCTCGTCGCTGTACGTACGTGTACATGCTACATGCGCGCCTCTACTACGACACATGCGTGCCTCTACATCCACCAGTATATATGTACATACACGTTCGCGACCAAAATGACAACGCTACGTACGCTTCGACCAGGTGGGTCCCGACTCTCACGCACTTCCTTGCGTGCGATGATGTAGCTGGTGGGTCCCAGCAGTCAGGGGGGCGAATCATTTTTTTCGGACGCACTTCCTTGCGTGCGAAGATGTAATTGGTAGGTCCCAGCATACAGGGGAAACGTTTTTTCGCTAAATAAGGTGGCCCGTCCGGTGGGTCCACGCTGTCAGGTGGAGGAATAATTATTTTGTGTGTAATAAAGAGGCACTTCCTTGCCGCGGTCGTGGACCCAGCTGTCAGCCTCTCCATGTACAGTCCATGTCCGATGGAAGCCATTCCTTGACCACGTTGACCACGCCGCGCCGAGAGCACCAGGGCGGTGGACGACGGTGAGGCCTAGGAAGGGGACGACACGGAGTCGGGGAACACGCGACAGTGGATGCCCACGCGTAGAGGAGTATGAGGGTTCACTCGTTCGGCTGCGGTGTGAGGATGCCGTCGCCGCAGAATAACAGGGGGTGTGGGTGCGTAGAGGGATGGCCTGGCCAGCGGTGGGACTAGTAGGGGGCGGTGAGGCCTCCGCGACATCACAACCGGCCATGGGCGGCAGGAGCAGGCGGCACAACCGGCGCTGCTTTGGGCGGCTGGAGCAAGAAGACCAGAGGTTGAAGAAGCACTACGGCCATTGGATGGACATCGTACGGTCACTGGAGCTAGAATCGTTCATATATTGACTAAAGTTGACAAAGGCCTCCGTCCCAGTCAACTTAGTAGGCCCACAAGTCAGCCTCCCACCAAGGTTGGTCCCAGCTAGCAGGGGGGTATTCATTTTTTGTGCATAATAAGGAGGCACTTCCGGTGGGTCCGAGCTGAAAGCGGGGGGGAACGTTTTTGTTGGAAAATACGGTGGTCTGTCCTGTGTGTCCCAGCAGTCAAGGGGAAAGGTTTTTTTCACGAAATACTGGTGACCCGTCCGGTGGGTCCCTGCTGTCAGGTGGAGGAATAATTATTTTCCCCGTAATAAGGAGGCACTTCCTTGCGGCTGCCGTGGACCTAGCTGTCAGCCTCTCCACGTACAGTACTCTTCCGATGGAAGTCGGTCGTTGACCACATTGACCATGCCGCGCCGAGAGCACCACGGCGGTGGACGACGGCGAGGCCTAGGAAGGGGACGACGGGGAGCCGGGGAAGACGCGGTAGTGGAAGCCCGCGCGGAGAGGAGTACGAGGGTTCACTGGTTCGGCTACAGTGTGAGGCTGTCGTCGCCGCAGGGCCTGGCCAGTGGTGGGATTAGTAGGGGCGGTGAGGCCTCTGTGGCAGCACAGCTGGCCACGGGAGGCAGGAGCATGCGGAACGACCGGCGCTGCTTTGGGCGGCTGGAGCAAGAACACCAGTGGTTGAAGAAGCACTACAGCCGTTGGATGGCCATCGTACGGTCACTGGAGCTAGAATCGTTCATATTGACTGAAGATGACAAAGGCCCCCGTCCCAGTCAACTTAGTAGGCCCACAAGTCAGACTCCCACCATGGTGGGTCCCAGCTAGCAGGGGGAGTATTCATTTTTTTGTGCGTAATAAGGAGGCACTTCCGGTGGGTCCGAGCTGACAGCGGGGGGAACATTTTTTTCACGAAATACGCTGGCCCGTCCGGTGGGTCCCAGCAGTCAGGGGGGAAACATTTTTTTTGCGAAATAAGGTGGCCCGTCCGGTGGGTCCCTGCTGTCAGGTGGAGGAATAATTATTTTGCGCGTAATAAGGAGGCACTTCCTTGCGGCCGCCTGGACCCAGCTGTCAGCCTCTCCACGTACAGTACTCTTCCGATGGAAGTCGGTCGTTGACCATGTTGACCACCCCGCGCCAAGAGCACCAGGGCGGTGGTCTGGACAATGGCGAGGCCTAGTAAGGGGACGACGCGGAGCCGGGGAAGACGCAGCAGTGGTAGCCCACGCAGAGAGGAGTATGAGGGTTCACTGGTTCGGCTGTCGTCGCCGCAGAATAACAGGGGGTGTGGGTGAGTAGAGGGATGGCCTGACCAGCGGTGGGATTAGTACGGGGCGGTGAGGCCTCCGCGGCATCACAGCCGGCCACGGGAGGCAGGAGCACGCGACACGACCGGCGCTGCTTTGGGCGGCTGGAGCAAGAAGACCAGAGGTTAAAGAAGCACTACGGACGTGGGATGGACATCGTACGATCACTTCAACTAGAATCGTTTATATTGACTAAGTTGACAAAGCCCTTGAACTTAGTAGGCCCACAACTCGGATTTGGCAGAGAACATATAGGCCATTTACGGGTTTGTTAAAAGTACAGCCCAACTTCTAGGTAGGACAACGATTAATAATTTCAAACAACCGCTCAAAACAGAATTCAAAAAAAAATCCCACATTTTGATGGGATCCGAAATATTTTTATCCGAAATTTCTAGTCAGGTTAAATATAATTTCAAAATAAAGTTGTATCACGTTAAAATCCAACGAAATATTGCGCGCGCAACAAGTAATGAAATTAAAATTTCTAAATTCCAAAAATAATATATTTTTCAAACTAATTACGTGTTTGGTGCATAGTAATTGCCCAGTTATTATAATTACATCCCATTTATTATTTCTTAAAGTCCATTTTCTTGTTAAGCCTAATGCATACCTCCTAGGAAACTTTGCAGCCCAGCGGGGCGGATAGCAAGTTGACCCGGATATTGTGTACAACTGTCGGCCCAGTTGCATTGCTGATGTTGAAAAAAGTCCTGTGTAGTATAGTACAACCTAACATGGTTACTCAGCCCACATTCAGGGACGCCAGAAAGGCCCAAACAAGGCTTCTGTACAACTTTTTGAAGTCACTGAGCTCAATTAATAACTTAAGAAAAAAATTAGATTACAGTGGAACCTAATTAAAAGCTGTCACGAGCAAATAAATAATTCAACGGGCCCCACTTGTGCGTGTGCACGTGTGTGTGTGTGCATGTGTGTGTGTGTGTGTGTGAGAGAGAGAGAGAGAGAGAGAGAGAGAGACCCATCGGTCGATGCTCGTAAATACATCTTTCAGCCATATGCATTGCTGATGCTGAGTAAAAACTTATATAGTTGACACAATCATATAGAACATCATAGCACACTGAACTTGCATACAAAAATTTCACACAGGCGGCACAATCAGGATGGAAGCATTGGATCGCTACGGGAAGGGCTATGTTGAAACCAATGAAGTCGTACATAACGGTTCATCATCTTTATAAATGACGGGGAAATATCTTGAATGTTGTGCAAAGAAAACAGACAGACAACACAATAAGTTCTGCTAGCACATTAAGTTGATGTACAACCCTTTCTAAAAAAAGTTCAGGTACAAAATTAGAACAGGTCACAATCAAATGTACTGGCATATCAGTGCTTCAGACCCATAGCTCGGATTTAACTAGTACTATCTGACAAGATTCAGTTGTTACCTCAAATTAGAGCACATCCAGGCAGCCAGACCTGCCTCTTCTCCCAAAGAGGCAGTGGCCTCTGCCGCGCGATGGAGTAGGCCCTGTGCCATCCATCGTTCCGAGTAACACAGGGAAAGCCTAACGTTGACTCCTGTAATGGACGTCGTCGACGGACCCTGGCACCAGCGGGGGCGCATGACTTCGATTGATGGATTGACCACTTCTTCGACATGCACGAACACTCGATACAGGTACATTCCTAACGTGGTCCGCGACAGCCTTGGTGGCGACGAATAGTACAACCCCGGTTCCTACACCGGTATCTCAACACCAATCACCTTCGGTATGGCTGACGGCTTTTTAATCCATGCCATAACCGTCAGAGCCCAGCTGTCCGGAGGAACAAACATGCTTACGAGCTCACCTCCAAGGTCGTTGATAAGCTCGTTCATGGACTCGCTGTTCCAAGCATGTCGAGGCATGCCGTGGAAGGTAAGCTTTGTTAAAAACTCAAGCTCAGAGGGCACCAAGCCCCATCCTGGGTGCCACCGATCAAAGCTCACCAGCGCGCCATCGCAGAACAAACACCGGGAATATTCGAACACACGACTGCAGTCGAAAGTTGTTCGGAACCTGACGAAGAAATCAGCCGGTGGTGGGTAGACTTCGACGAGCAAGTCACTTATTTGGATGTCGTGCGCAATGCCAAGAGCTTTGACAAGGTCGTCCGGCGAGACGGGAGGCCGGTCGCCGTTGATGGTTACCATCAGCACTTTGCCGGCAAACTGGTCGTCAAGCGCCGCCATGCCACTGTTGAGCGATAGCACGCAGCGACCGAAGGCAGGACGAACCTCAGGATCTCCGGCTCGAAGATCCGCGTTGACCGGCGACATGATAGTGCGCTTGAGTACAGGGAGTACAGGAGGGGGATTTGGGTGAACTGGAGTAGGAATCGAGATTCCAGAGGTGGGGGAGGGGCGGGAGACTAGGGATGAAAAGGTAGCATGAATTTCGAGCACGCGCCAATATGCTCTCGGCGCGCAAGCGCACGAAAACACCGGTGGCGCCGACATGTCGGCCTAAGAGTCCTTATTCTTTCTTTTTTGGAGAGCCCGACCTTTTTTTTCAGGATCTTTTGAGAGCCCGGCCCGAGAGTCATAATTGACCTGTTTGGCATTGCGTTACTACTCAGCCCATATTCATCGACACCTCACTGGCCCAAACAAGTGTACATCATCGAAAAGACAGTGAGCTCAAATTATATAACTTGAAAAAAGGAGATATACTCTGAACACTGGAGAATGGTGATGCCCTCATTTAGCCCACCAGTAGTTCGAGACAATAAACAGTTCGAAACAATGATATATACAACATTCAAACACTGACTAGTGACTACTACTGACATAAACAGCAAGACATGATAGTTCATAAGAATTCTTGCTACACCACCAAAACGTACCCATCTGCAGCGCTCAGACTCTCGTGATCCAGACGGAATGACATTCTAAACAGAAGCAACTATTACATAGAAAGAGTGACATAGACGAGGATGACCAAATGACAAGGAATATGCATAACAAAAGAAAGAACTACCCATCCAGAACCAGCAGCAAAGACAACAAAGTCATTCGAAGAGATGATACAACACCATCATAATTTGCAGCCCCGCTTCAGTGACCACTGATCCGGAGACACCAGTACTCCACCCTTTCGATGCAACAGCCCAATTACCTATCAACCTAAAGGCTTGAACCACATCACTGCCTGTCATAATTGAGACATCCAAGGATCAAAGTTAATCCGGATGCCTTTGTCATTCTCACCTTCTTTTGGCTGCAGGCTGTATCGTTGACAATTAGGGGAGTATGCTCCCGAACTCCTAGGGCTCGCCGTGTAGACACAGTTTTCCATAGCAAATAGAGACTCTCTGCCATCAAGGTCCTTGCCAACGGTGATCTCTTGGTTAATCGGATAATTGAGCCCGAGAAACAGAGAGTGTGAACCAAGGTTGTTTACCCGCCTCCAACTAAAAAATCCTAAAGGCCCCAATAAGCTGGTATCCTGCTCATAGACGTAACAGCCACTGTCCGGATACTCACTTATTACACGGTGCTTGTATACAATGGGGTTTTTGCAATATAACTTTTCCGGCTCATGTGTCCGAATGATCATCAGTCTTTTGCCGTCGTCTGATCGAGCGAGGAACCAGTTGTGCTTCCCTGTTTTTGGCAAAGGTGGTGTAATTACAAAGGGCAGTAACTGTAGGGACACTGCATCATATCAAAAAGGACAGGCATTCTTAATATAATATCAACATTGTTTAGAGTATGAGTAGGATAATGCAAGAAACAACATTGATATGTCCCTGTTGGATCTGGGAGGAAAATACAGGAAAATGTATATTGGGTTCGAAAATATAGAATTGCCATGCATGGTTATACTCATGTTATCTCGCAATCGATTCTTCACAGGAAACTACCATGTCATGCATGTTATGTAATCATGTTCTCTCCTCACAAATCAATTCTTCAAGGTAACTAACAGACCATGCATTGTTATATACTCGTGTTCTGTGGGCAAAATTTTTGTGAGGATATTATTCTAGTCATTGATTGCTAAAGGGCGAATATAGGTATGTACACATGGTAAGCATTGCAGGATTTCACTACTTCCAAATATAGAGTTCTCCATATGCACATTTACTTCCCTAATGTATGGTTAGATGAAACCAATAGTGTGGTGCATGTTTCTACATCATGAAAATGAGGAAACTAACATGGCCATTGATACACACTCATATTTAGTAGTAGTATATAGGTTACTGTAAAATAAGGATAATATCCATATATTCCTAACCATTTGATTATTCAGGGTACAAATTGGCTGTAATGACATGGTCACAATCGCATGAATTAACTCATTCCAAATATAGCTGATTTACGGCGTCTCTAATATATTGCCATAGTTCTACTCAAATTCTGCTCAAACAGGGATATGCCAATCATCAAAAAAAGTTCAAACAGTGTCATGGCGTCATCATTAACATGAGACGGAAACAACTTACACGCGCCGTCCCAGCAATACGTGGTGCCATCTGCTTTGTCGATCGCGTAGATGATGCCATTGTGTTCAATAGCATCACAGAAGTGTGTATCATCTTTGACGATGATCCACTGCGAGCCGAGTTGTCTCCAGCTAAAAAAGGCACCGGCGTAATGATATGTGAGTCCACGGTCGAACAAGGCAATTATCTTGAAGTCTGCGTAATTCGCATGTCGTGTGGGTACTTGGCAGATTACAATCTTCTGCAAAACAAGGTCCGTCCAACTGACGTAGTAATCTAGATGACTTGGACCGCGATGGTAATACTCTATATAATCCAACGGAGGAAGGATAATCTCATGGGAGGTATGGAAGTTCACGAGCACCAACTTTTTACCGTCTTCTCTGAAGGCAGCCATCCAGTGGGAGTTCATGCCGACCCAGTACATACCTGCCAAGAAGTTTTGGGCGATGGTGATCGGATCGATGTCGAGGGAAATGATGTACGGTGACACACTACATACCTGCAAAGAATTTCGGCTAATGGAGATCGGATTGAAGTCGAGGGGCATCATGCACGCCTCCGTATCATGGTGAGCCAATCTCGCAAGACCAGATAGGAGCAAGCAGGGTGTCTTGAAAAGCTTAGGCCTCGCTTCGACGATGGTCTTGTGCAAGTCCCTCGAGCATGCAGCCAGCCATAGGGCGGTCCACATATCCATACACGAACAACAGAGGTCGAGGATGTCACTGGGAAGATTTCTCCAATCGCGGCTCATATGGATGCTGCGCGGTTCGCGTTCGGCCATGGTGGAGTTTGGAAGGGGGCTTGATTTATGGGGGAGAAGGATGTCAGTGCTGGAGCGGCTAGCGAGGGAATAGTGGTACTGGGGGAGGCGAGTGAGGCAACGGTACACGGGGGTACAATGAGATGTTACACGGGGGCACAATGAGATGGAGACGGAGAAGGAGATGGAGATGGAGTGGTGCTATGGGAGCGGAGTGGGAGACGAGGCGAGGCGCCAATGTGCTGTACAGCGGCGGTGACAGACTGCACAGTGCACATGGTGAGGCTGACTTTGGTAACCCGAACACGCCGCCTCGCCTGGACTAGTATCAGGCGCAGGGTGTTGTCACTTCACTGTGAGGAACAGATGAATAGTATTTTGACCATCAAGTGTACCACAGTTGTACTACTACTACTACTAGTAGTAGTAGTAGTAGTAGTAGGAACATGAGTACTCCAGTATTGTATAGCGGAAATATGTATCCCGTGCTAGCATGCCTGTTCACTTCATCGTTCAGGTATCATCCATATTGCAAGCAGAACCAAATTCTCGTGCATGCCCAATCAACGCCCTGCCGCGATGCATGCAGTGGTCATTCTGGTGCATCAAGGATGGCATGCAGATCATTCCACACTTGAGAAGAGGAAAAATGGAAAGGTAGAACACGGCAGCAGAGGAAGACAACGCTGGCTAACGAGGCTGGGAGGGGATCGAGCAGGAAGTTAATGCTCCACGCCTAAAGGTTTTGGGAAAACCTGATTTTCATAAGGTGACTTATACTCACCTAAATGGAGGGAGTATTCCTTAACCAGAGAATGTTGTGTCTCCCACTCACGGGCTCAAAAAAAAGCTACGACACATTTTTTTATCTGTTTGCATAGGTCCCACCTATCAGGAAGGATGGGCACCTACACGAACAAGTACGACTCCTCAGTCTACCCGCATAGCCTTTTCGTTTAGTCTACCTAGCCGTCTAATCAACTGCCTGCATGCCACTTCTCCCGTTTACTTCTCCATCGGGAACCGATTCGCCTCGGCTTCTTCACCTCCCCTTCGTCTTCATTTGCATCCAAACCCCACTGCGTTCACATTGTTTTAACCTCTTTAAATAATCATCTACTACTTCAGTTAGACTAGCCATCTAATCCTAATTCTCCAAACCATAGCCCTCTGTTCCAACGGTTCCAAATAGCGAAAGAGATTGAGATGCAGGTTTTTAGCGTCCAACATGTCCTCGTCGAAGGCTTGATGCACACAGTTGCCACCGTCACCGTCCACCCAAGGGTTGTTCGGCAGTGGATTAACAATGTATCCAACGCCCTCAAAAAGGTAGAGATGAGGGTCATCCGTCTCGACGTAGAGTACACAGAGCATGCCCCTGGGAAGATCCAGCGCGCCGCCGTCCTTCAGCTGTGCCTCGAAGATGATGTTTTGGTGTACCACATCATACACTCGCCCTCCATACCAGGTGAGCTTCACGATTTCTTGTCTTGGGAGGACGTATACTTCTGTGGGGCAGCCATCGAAGGGGACAAACAGAAGCTGGAGCCGTACAACCTTGATTTGAAAAGCATCACTGACCTACAAACCAGAATCAAAATTCTTGTAGAAGATTGCGCTAAACATACACCATCCCTATTCGACGTAGAAAATTTTGTGCTCGGTACAAATCTTCAGAAGGGTGACGAGACGGTGGCATTAAGGTCGTCTGGATGGGAGAATTATCCCTTGACGTACGAGTGAATAAAATATGCTGCCCTCGATGCCCGTGTGAGTTTCGAGATAGCTGCAAGGTCCAAAGAGCTTGTTGTGAAGCCGTCTCCCACAGAGAATGACAACAAGAAGAAGAAGAATAAGAAGAAGAAGAAGAAGAAGAAGAAGAAGAAGAAGAAAACGCTGCACCAGCAGGAAGGCATTATGGATGGATGAACTATTTCCTCTCTTGTAAAAAATTATTCCCTCTCGATGTATATTGATATAGATGGACTATTTCGATGGTGTGCATGTCTTTGGAACAAAGTAGTAGCATGGGTCCGCTTGACTATAAGGAATTATTTATACGCATATATAGCTTTCTCTGCTACTCCTTCCAGTGATCGGTATATAGTGCATGTGTCCGTAGACATGACAGCTTGTCCATGGAAGTTCAACTACGGTGACCATCACGTTTCATCTCACGATTCCCACGACGCCTCTCCAACCCACGGCACCACGCCCCCCGACGTGCGCCTCACCCCTCTCGGCCGCCCCGCCCCTCTGCCTTTGTGTTCATGACATGTGGGACACCTAAAATGCGGCGAGCATCAAGTTTCTACCACAGCCACCCGCGATTCCCACGATGCCGCTCGAATCCATGAAACCACACGTCCCCCGACCTGCGGCTCACCCCTCTTGGCCCCACTGCCCCTCTGCCTTCGGGAGCATTACATCTGGACCAGTCACCTATCGGGTCCACATGTTATTGACTCAAAGGTAGGTGTAGTAAGGCGCTGAAGCTCAGTCCCGACGGCCCTGAGAGGGAAATGTAACTCCTGTGCCAGGGCTTGTGGTGCTCCCGTAGCATGAACTCGTGCCAAACTCGAGATTTGTTTCTTTACTATACATGCACGCAACGATTTAATGAAAATTGTAATCTCAACATGTGATGGGGAGCTCTAAATTTGAATTTGAAACTTATAAAACGAAAAGATTCAAAACAAATAAACTGGGAGAGAGGGAGTATATCGTAGGATGTGTCCCATACAAAATAAGTCCCCTGGTTTGTCACCGCGAAGATGCAGTTAGAAAGGAGCACAGCGTCTTCCTACGCGTACGGCAATAAATCGGCCGCAGACATCATGGTCCGCCTTTGACGGCCATGTGCAAGGTTCATGCTATCTTTTATTCAATCTCACTGTGGTTCCATCATACCAATTCATGTGGTGGCCTGTTGCATGGCTGATCCCAATGTTGGACAAAGGTTCTACGGGAACGGTGTCACCGTTGGAAATGTTGGGCAAATTGATGTTGGTACCCTCCCGTACATATGCAAGCCAATCTCCACTCGCACCGAGCCTAGCCTGTGAAACAGTGGGCAGGGGGAGAATTAGGAAATGGACATGGAAGTAGTCTTTAGAATGCATTTACTACGTGATCAAACTCATCTTACCTGCTCATCGGAGGAAATCCGAGTGCCCCTCGACGTCGGCATCTCAAGGGGCGTCAACTTGCAACTACGGCCACGCCGCTCTGGAGAGACCCCCAAGGAAACATCCTCATGCGTTCCACGGAACATCAAGATGCATTTGTATGAGTAGTTTATCTTGTGAGAGAAAAGGATGAATGAGGGAAGGCCTCTAGAGATAGAGATGGACACTACTACTACCAATGTGCTGGCCCGTGCGTTGCAATGGATCCAAACTAGTAGAATAATACTTGTTCACGTGCTTGAACATTTACTGAAAAAATATTCATGCTCATAACATGCTTTTCTTAAGATTGACTAAATCAAGAGCCCTTTTTTATTTGACTTCAACTTGATATGATGTTGTAGGCCGCCTGGTGTCCCTACCATTCCTAATCCTAGAACCTTTCAAAGAAAAGAGGCATGGCAGTTGCAGGTGGTTCCTGGCTCGATCAGACGACGGCGAAAGATTGATGATCGTTTGCACGTACCGGACATGTTGTTTCGCGGAATATAATCACAGTCACTGTAAGGTCTTTGAGCAAGATCCCAGCTTTTCTGGGCCTTCAGGAGTTTTTGACTGGAGGCTGGTAAGTAGCCTTGGCACACGCTCTCTGTTTGTCAGACTGAATTATCCGATTAACCAGCAGATAACCGACCGCAAGGATCATGATGGCAGCACGGTTTCGTTCATCAGGCAAAATTGTGTGTACACAGCGTACCATGCGTCTCTGCATGCACCATACCCTGATATGTGCCGCCAACGCTCTGCAACCCAAAGTAGGAGAGAGGGTCGCAAGTATCAGACTTCGACCTGCTGGCTGGAGTTTCCCCCGTCAGGCACCCATCTGGTTCAAGTTGTCAGCCAATCTCCACAGCTTAATAAATAGTAACGTCTAACTGAGCCAGTTAGTTAGATGCGTACACTTGGTGTAGTAGGATCTTTATTTAGTTTGATTCATACACTTGTTCTTTTTTGGTAGCCCTTTTGAAATGATGGCTGATGTTTGGTTTGGAAGAGAGAGATGCGTCTTCACTCTTCTGGCCTGCTTACTGCTTCTGTTGCACCCCCAGCCCTGGTTGCTGCTGCTGCTGTTTTCAATGTAGAATCAGTAGTATATTTCGTTTGTTGGTTGAATATAAATGTGTTGTTAGAATGACAAACACAATGTTTTGGAAGTCGTTGCACGGTTTAATCCTTTAGTGCCCCGTACCGTACGTAGCTCATACTATTTTTCGTACGGAACACATTTTCCACTTGTTGATAACATGCAGCCCACTGATGAAGGCCCAATAGAGAAGCCCATAGTTAACTGGAAGGGACGCTCTCACATGAATCCGGCCCAGGTACATGCTCATGGTCCCCTAAACATAAATAAGTAAATAAATAAATAAAGCTAAATACTCATGCACCAGTTCTTTTGGAAAATAGGTAGCCCAGTATTTCCTTTTCAAGAATACCCAAGCTAGGCCTATTTGTTTTCTCTGAATTACTGGGCTGCAAATCTTTCAAGACGAGCAAATGGGATATTAGTTTTTTTTTGAATTTTGTTCTTCACTGATATCTTATACGTATTTCATTGGATTTAACATGACATAGTACTAACTTATTTTTAAATTGGTTTTAGTATGGCTATTAATTTTTGGATTAATAATATTTCATTCCCCAGCAAAAATTTCCCACATATTTAGTTAATTTTTTGACCCTGGTACTGACCAGAAAATGGCCGGCAATTCTAAAAATGGAAAACGGGCTGCAATAAATTCCATGTGAATTAGAAAATGAGTAAAAATTATAAAAATAATAGCAAATGGGCTGTACACACCACAGATTTCGAAGCTGACTAGTTTACGCAAGGCTTTGTCAGTGAACACACGATTCTAGCCGTCGTGCTTCTTCAATCGCTGATCTTCCTGCTCCAGCCGCCTAAACTAGCGCCAGCGGGACTGCCCGCTCCCTCCTCTTGTGGCCCGCTGTGATGCCGCGCAGGCTTCCCCGGCCAACCCTACTCCCTCTGCTGGCCTGGCCGCATGCAATCAACTTCCTCCTTATTACGCAAAAAAAATGATTCCTCCCACTGACATCTGGGGCGCACCGGTTGGGAGGCTGACCTGTGGGCCTACTATGTTGACCCGTACGCAGGGCTTGTCAACTTAGTCAACAAACGATTCTAGCAGCAGTAACCATTGGATTTGAATCGAACGTTCCTACTGCTTCTTCAATCGCTGCTCTTCTTGCACCAGCCTCCCAAACCAGCGCCGGGGTGACCGCCTGGTCCTGCCTCCAGTGGCTGGTTGTGCTGCCGTTGAGGCCTCATCGCCCCCTACTACTACCACCGCTAGCCAGGCCCTGCGGCAACGGTAGCCTCACACTGCAGCTGAACCAGTGAACCCTGGTACTGCTCTCCGCGTGGGCATCCACTGCCGCGTCTTCCCCGGCTCCACGTCGTCCCCTCCCTAGGCCTCGCCATCGTCCACCGCCTTGGTGCTCTCGGTGCGGCGTGGTCAATGTGGTCAACGACATTTCATCGGGAGAGTACTGTACGTGTAGAGGCTGACAGTTGGGTCCATGGCCACAACCTAGTTTTTTTGTGATTTGCCAAGTAAGTCGCTTTGTCAGGCCTGTTGGGCTGCAAATCTTTCAAGACGAGGAGAGCTTTCATTCGGCTGGCCGAGAAAATGGCCCATCAGTAATGAGAAATGGTTGTACATTTTTAAAACACATCAAACCGGCAGTTAGTTTCAACTATCTTTTTTTAATTTTGAGATTTTAAATTACATTAATTTTCATGCGTGGAGAATTTGTTGGATTTTATATTGATATATATTTATTTTTAAAATCAGTTTGAATGTGAGTCGAAATTTTGGGATTAAAAACAGTTCAGCCTGCACCGAAATATGCAAAATTTCTTATAAGTTTTTAACCATAGCCACAATATGGGCTGTAATGCTAACAAAAAGAATGCGGGCTCCAAAAAAAACCTTAAGAATTAGCAAATGGGCTGTAAATTATTAAAAATAATGGCAGATGGGTTGTATGTTGTTTTCCACAGATTTAAGGCTTTCCTAATAAAAAGGTTGATGCACATGCAGTGACTGTTGGATGGCCATCCAATGGCTGTCGAGCTTCTTCAATCTCTGCTCTTCCTGCTCCAGCCGCTCAAACAAGCACCGGCAGGACTGCCTGCTCCCTCCTCCTCGCGGCCGGCTCTGACAGCTCGGACCCACCAGTTATATCTTTGTACGCAAGGAAGTGCCTCCTTATTACGCACAAAAAAATGAATACTCCCCCTGTTAGCTGGGAACCAGTATAGTGGCAGGCTGACTTGTGGGCCTACTAAGTTGACGGGGACGGAGGGCTTTGTCAACTAGTCAATATGCACGATTCTAGCTCCAGTGAACGTACGATGTCCATCCAACGGCCGTAGTGCTTCTTCAACCTCGTGTCTTCTTGCTCCAGCCGCCCAAACTAGCGTAGGTCGTGCCTCATGCTCCTGCCTCCTGTGGCCGGCTGCGATGGGGCGGAGGCATCACCGCCTCCTACTACTCCCACCGTTGGCCAGGCCATCCCTCTACTCACCCACACCCCCTGTTATTCTGCGGCTACGACAGCCTCACACCGCAGCGAACCAGTGAACCATCGTACTCCTCTACGTGTGGGCATCCACTGCCGCGTCTTCCCCAGCTCCGCGTCGTCCCCCTTCCTAGGCCTCGCCGTCGTCCACCGCCCTGGTGCTCTCGACGCGGCATGGTCAACATGGTCAAGGAACGGCTTCCATTGGACGTGGACTCTACATGGAGAAGCTGACAGCTGGGTCCACGGCCGCAGCAAGGAAGTGCCTCCTTATTACACGCAAAATAATTATTCCTCCACCTGACAGCGGGGACCGACCGGACGGGCCACCATATTTAGCAAAAAAACGTTTCCCCCTTGACAGCTGGGACCCACCAGCTACATCTTCGCACGCAAGGAAGTGCGTCCGGGCAAAAAAAAATGATTCGCCCCCCTGACTGCTGGGACCCACCAACTACATCTTCGCACGCAAAGGAAGTGCGTCCGGGCAAAAAAATGATTTGCCTCTCTGACTGCTGGGATCCACCAGCTACATTTTCGCACGCAAGGAACTGCCTGACAGTCGGGACCCACTTGGTCGAAGCATACATAGCGTTGTCATCCTGGTCGCGAACTTGTATGTACATATATACTAGTCGATGTAGAGGTGCACACGTGTCATAGTAGAGGCGCGTACGTGTCGTAGTAGAGGCGCGCACATAGCATGTACACGTACGTACAGCGTCCAGGGTGCAAGAAAGAAAATATGGCCACATATGTGTACATACGGGCGGGTTTCGAACGCCTATTCGCACATACGTACGGTGAGGGCTCGTGTTCATGGGGAGGCAACGGAATGCATCGTGTTCATGGGGAGGCAACGGAATGCGTCGTGTTCATGGGGAGGCAACGGAATGCATCGTGTTCATGGGGACGCAACGGAATGCGTCGTGTTCATCGGGAGGGAACGGAACGCGTGGGAGCCAACCGGCTTGGACGTAACAGGCGATGGAAACGAGGCCTGGCGTACCGTAGAACAGAGGAAACTGACCTCCTATGGTCGAAACGGGGGTCCTATTGATCGGTAGGGGTGTGGCATACCGCAAAACAGACGAAACGGGGATCCTGTTGATCTGGAGGGGTGTCGCATACAGCAAAACGGACGAAACAGACTTGTGTTGGAGTGCTACGGTCGAAATGGGGGTCCTG
>NC_041383.1:66111519-66134208 GCF_002162155.2 Triticum dicoccoides
CGCAAAACGGGACTCCATGGGATACTGTTCATCTCCACCGTCGACCTCCTCCAGCCTCCACGGGCTCCTGTTCATCCAGCCTCCACCGCGCGCTACTCCACCGGCTACTGTTCAACCACCCCTCCACGGGCACCCCTCCATCGTCTACTGTTCATCCAGCCCTCCACACCACGGGGTCCTGTTCAACCACCCCTCCACGGCCACCCCTCCACCGTCTACTATTCATCCAGCCCTCCACACCATGGGTTCCTGCTCATCCAGAGGCAACGCCACCGCTCACTATTCATCGAACCCCCCTGCAACGCACACTGTTCATCTGAGAGGCAGCATCGATCGGCTTCAGTTAGCAGCAGTAGCGAAGGAATCGCTCCATCGGGTTCAGTTAACAGCCATCGATCGATTTCTCGGGTTCAGTAACGCGTAGCCTGCAGTTCAATCGCTCGGGTTCAGTTAGAGCCCAACGCCTCGCTCGGCTACAGTTAGAGCCAACGCCCTGCACACATGCGCGTACATACGAGAGAAACGCGTATCGCTCCGCCCCGACCTCCCACCGTAACCGGCAACTCCCGAAATCCCCCCCCCTCGCTTCTACCACGGTTTTTTCCGTCATGGACGGCCCAAAGAATGTCATGCAGCTGCGTCTCCGGCCCGCCGAGGACGAAAAGCCCATTTTCTGTCATGATTTTTTGTCATAGAAGTAGGAGTCCACCACATCTATAATGATACCGGGTTTTGTCACAATTATCGTCATAGAAGTGTCATATGTATGACATAATTTTTTTTTGTTCGGCCCAAAATGTCACTTATGTGTCTTTTTTTTGTAGTGATTGCTAAGTGAAAGTGTTACAGCTATATAGTCCGGTTGCCTAGTACGACATGCGATCACCTCCTTAATGGACCAAGACGTTGGATCAAGTGTGTTCACGCATATTTTTTCGAGCACCCCCGCATTATATGCGTGGGGGCTAAAGCCAACGACTGCTAACTTTCATGTTATATGCATACATAAATGGCCACACAGGAGACATTATAATACTTCCAGGAAAAAGTTTAAAAACAGCCTCTATAATTAACACATAATTGTTTGTAATCAATAGACTTGTCACTCGAACATGACATTCTTCGAGCATTGAGCCTCTATTCTGCGGGCACCTTCTATGACTTGCTCAAAATAGTGTTCGGCTGGATCTTGGCATCCTGTCGGACCCTGGGTTGCAATGCTGGTGGCCTCCATATCCGCCCAATATGTCTTCACATGGGCAAGAGCCATCTGCGCACCCTCTATACACGTCGACCTCTTCACGACACCGATTCGCGATCTGGTGCCAAATAATTGTTGCACTAAACCAAAGTAATTGTCCGGCCTCGGTCCTTTCTACCATAGACGGTCTATTACATACCTCACTGCAAGACCGGACAACCTATGGAATTCGGCTATAGCGGCCATCTTCTCACTTAATGGCAATGAGCGCATTGGAGCGCTAAATTGCGACCAGAATAACCTTTCTATTTCATTATCTTTATGATCCTTGGATAACTTGGTCGCATCAGCTGTACTCTTCGCCAAGTCTGCATACTTATCTGCAGCGCTCCAAAGTTGATCCAAAGGAGCATACTTTGGATCTAAGAACTTCATCCGCAACAAATAGGGATTTCCAGCCACGATTTCTCCGTCTTGGCAAAGTTTCTCCCGCGCGTCTCTAATATTAGAATGCATCTCTTTAGCTGAATCCAGCGCCTTCTTCAGGTCAGCCACCTTTGCCTGATTCTCCTTCTCGAGAAGCTCATACTGGCCGGCGACGTCCCTCAGCTCCACAGCCATCATGGCTATCTTTTCTTTGCTTCGGAGATGAGCAGCCTATTCGGCTCTTAAGTCTTCGGCTGCCTTTAGGGCAGCCGCATTGCTAACCCGGGCTTGTTGCTTGGCTAAGGCAAGTTTCACCTTAGGGCCTCCATGGCAGCAACTCCGCCTGCAGCCACATCACATCATATTAATATTACAACATTTTTACAATTTCCTAAGAAATAAGGAAACACGAGCGCATACTCTGCGACCTATCAAATCGCTTGTTTAAAAGCGTGATGTCGGCATCCACCACGTCAATCTGTCGCCTCAATTCGGCGAATTCAGTGTTCTGGTCTATCGCCGGTCCCTTAGCAACCTGCACATCAAAACAAGTGCGATGATTACCTAGGAGTGTGATCCTCTGTTTGCTGCCATAGGCTGGCAACCACAGTCTCAGGGGCTACTATCTATACAAAGCACATCTATCGCGTGCGGTGCAACAAAAAAATACGTATTTCGTTGCTTACCTCAAAGCCTTTGAGCAAGCTTTTAAAAGATTCATTTAAACCGCTTGTAGTAGAGGAAATTTTCTCCAACACCGTACCCATTAGTGTATGGTGATCCTCTGAGAGAGAAGCTTGCTCCAGGATGCCCGTCAGTATGTTCGGCTGGGCACCGGACTCTCCCGGACCTTTCTCATTGCCCTCCCCAGGAGCCGAACACGCTGGGCACGGGACGACCGAAGTGTTAGCTTCTAGCCTCAGTGGATCTGGACTCCTCCGTTACGACACCTCAGGGTCACCTGCCCCATGGGGCGGAGAGGCATGTGGGGTTTCACTCTCCATCATCTTCGGGTGAAGATCCCCCGAGGACGAACCCTATTGAGACGAACTGCTAGCCGGACTGCAAAAAATAGGTCCTAGTTATTACTCTCAGAGGAAAAAGCGATAAGTTTCTGGTTTATCAACTCACAGCTCGGTGGAGGGCTGGCCCATTCTCGGGCATGATGCCGTGAGGACTCCCTTCGGAGCTTGGCTCTCTGGTGAAGTTTTGTTCCCTTGCTTAGGCGCCTTCGTCTCCAAGTCTTCAGAGGCAGCCCTTTTCTTCCCACGGGGGAAGGAATTCTTGGATTCATCTCCACGATTATCCTCCTTCGTGGAGACATTAATTCCCTCGGTTTGGATGAACAATGTGTGAAGCTCACTCTTCCCTTCATCTTTCCCTGATGGCACTTGGCTTAACGCCTGCTCAAGCATCCTGGCTATTGCCGGACTGGGCGGGCCTTCGGGAAGTGGGGCCAGACACTTGATTCTCTCCACCTTGCTGAGCCAATCCTGGCCGCGGACAGTGTTTTCAGACTAATGTTATGATAAATACAAACGAAGTGTTTGGTTATAGGGTTACATACTTGGGCATCTGGGCGGTTGCAGCTCAGGCCCCTATCCTCGGTGGTGTCCGGAAACTTTACTCGTGGCCCGAAGAACAATTTATACATCACTTCGAGAGTCATACCGAAGAAGTTCTGAATCATTCGCGGACCCTCTGTATTGAACTCCCACATCCGGAGAGGACGTCGTTTGCACGGCAGGACCCACCGAACTAGCATTACCTGGATCATTTTGACAAGACTGATATCCCTCTCAAGAAGCTCCCGAATACTGCTCTGCAACGTCGGTACGTCGTTAGCAGGCCCCCAGTCCAGTCCCACATTGGCCTACGACTCTAGTTGAGGCAGAGGGCCCGAGCAGGCCCACCTTGTACCTCGGGGAGCTGTGATATAAAACCACCTCCGTTGCCATAGATCGGACACCTCCGGGAAAGAACCTTCTGGCCATGGAACATCGGCGTTTCTGCTTATTGCGGCACCCCCGCACTCCGCGTGTCGCCCCTCAATCTCCTTCGGCTTCACATTGAAGGTCTTGAGCCATAGACCGAAGTGGGGGGTGATGTGGAGGAAGGCTTTGCACGACGAGATGTGGAGGATGGAATCCCGAGCTAGATCGTGAAAATCTAGCCCGTAATAGAACGTGAGCCCCCTCACGAAGGGATCAAGAGTAAAGCCCAAGCCTCGGAGGAAGTGAGAGACAAATACAACACTCTCATTGGGTTCGGGAGTAGGGATCACCTGCCCTGCGACTGGAAGCCTGTGCTGGACATCAGCGGTCAGATACCCGGCCTCCCTAAGCTTCGCAATGTCCTCCTCTATGACAGAGGAGGCCATCCACCGGCCTTGAAGGTCGGATCCAGACATGATCGAAGATCCAGAGTGCTTAAGCTTGAGCTTTGGGTGTTGGGACTCGAAGTGCGGGAAGGCGCAAGCGCGGAGGCAGAGGGATAGGCCTCGACCCCTCTATAAAGGGGGAGAATATCAAGCGTCCCCAGCATAACCGTTCGGGACTTGCCTAAAAACACGGAGTCATGCCAACATGCGTGGTTGGATTACCCATCCCTGTATTGATGAGGATCCCACGATAAGAGGGACATGATCTCTGCTTTGACAAGACATGCCAATGGAACCACCTCGTAATATGTGCGGTAGGTTATAAAAAACGGTTCGGATAAAAACCGGACCATGGCGTGATGTCACGTTTCTAAGGGTTGTCAGTAGATCATATTCGTGAATTATTATTCTCTCTACGGTGGTATGTGGAACTTGTTTTGTAGAGCCGGACACGTCCTTGTGTTCGGAATTTATCTTGAAGTATTTAGAGATGGAACCCGCCTTGCAATGCCGAAGACAATCTACGCGTCGGACTCATTGTCATTGAAGCCTGGTTCAGGGGCTACTGAGGGAGTCCTGGATAAGGGGGTACCCGGACAGCCAGACTATTTGCTGTAGCCAGACTGTTGGACTATGAAGATACAAGATTGAAGACTTCGTCTCATGTCCGGATGGGGCTCTCCTTTGCGTGGAAGGCAAGCTTGGCGATCCGAATAATATCTCCTTCTTTGTAACCGACTCTGTGTAACCCTAGCCCCCTATGGTGTCTATATAAACCGGAGGGTTTTAGTAAGTAGGACAACACAATCATAATCATAGGCTAGCTTCTAGGGTTTAGCCTCCATGATCTCGTGGTAGATCAACTCTTGTAAAACTCATATCATCAAGATCAATCAAGCAAGAAGTAGGGTATTACCTCCATCGAGAGGGCCCGAACCTGGGTAAACATCGTGTCCCCAGTCTCCTATTACCATTAGCCTTAGACGCACAATTCGGGACCCCCTACCCAAGATCCGCCGGTTTTGACACCGACACCTACTACCTTGGTTAGAGAGATTATCATATTGTTTGGAATATATATGTTCTTTATTACTCCCTCCATTTACTTATACAAGGCCACTATAAAAAATACATTTTGCATCTATACAAGGCCACAAATAGTAATCGAGACAAAAGTTACTACTCCCTCATTTCCAGTTTATAGCTCAATTTCAAAATCTCTCCAACCAAGGTAGACGGTGAGTGGTCGAATTAATTTCGTAGTTTGCACAAGTAATTAGTACGCTCGTTTTTCCAAGAAGTTATGTTTATCGAGGCATTAATTAGAACGAATGCATCAATGACCACTAAATTTCCATGAACTTCTACATGCATTGGTGATTTTTATCTTGACACTGCTTGCATCGGGTGATCTAACGCACCTCGAAATCCAACATGTGAGGGTACTACTACTAGTAGTAGAATTGAGACTTATCAAACGGAAAAACGAAGAAGCAAAAACCCAAGCCGTGTCTTGTACTCCTCCGTCGACGCTCCCTTTCATGAATTCTATACTTCTTGTCGCCAACATGTGGGACATATAGCAACCGGGTCGACGTGTCAGGAACCAAATAACAGTGCAGAACGGTAGGGGGGCGCACCCCAGTCATACTGCCCCAGTAGTAGTAATGAGCAATGAGACGTCAAATCACAATGCCGCACCTTACCAAATGGACGAAGCAACCATTATTTTACACTTTGGTTCGCCATCATCTCAAACCACGTAGTATTGCTTCTGCCTCAAGAGGTACACGCGCATTGCCTTGGTACATCATGACACGTGGGACCGCATGACAGGCCATGCTCCCCGCCGATCGATCGGTAAAATCAGCTCATTTTTACTATACTTCCTCTGTAATGGTTTACATGGAATGCACGTCCTTCTAGGTTGAGAATTTAACTGGCTATATATGTGATGAACAGTACTCTACCCTTTTAAAAAATGTATACTTTTGTAGAGTAGTAGTAGTATCGATGGATTGTGCCATGGAGCAAAACATGAAATTAAAAAAGGTGGTACATATAGAGAGCGCTCGTCGCCAAATTATGCAAATAGTACTATTAAAAAACTAGTACATGCTTAAATGGGGTGCTAAATTCTATTAAAGAAATACTAGTATGTACATATTGAAGAGTTAAAGTAATGAGAACAAACATAACATAGTTCTGCTGGGGGCTCAATACAACACACCCTCAAATTAAATTAAGCACACCTGAAATTAAACTATGCAACTAATCTGGTAGACACTGCACTAGAACCACCATAAGCAACGACACTGCCACTTCACTCGGAGTCCTCGTCCACGTCCTCGACTTCGTCCTTGTCCCTCTTCCTCTTGGCTGATACTTCTTTGCTTGAACCGCACACTAGGCTCTTGCTCTTGATCCGACCATTGTAGATATTGAAACAAAGGTAGCCATCCATTGCAGCGTAGTGGATATGGTCTATATCTAGTACATTCCGCTACCATGCATGATGATGAAACATGTGACGAGATTTCTCTAGTTTACCATACGAAGGATGAACCATGGCTCCTGCCAGGGTCAGCATTGAAGGCTGACCACTAGAGGGCAACAGCCGATCCTTCTCGAGGTCGAAGCGGTTGCCTACAACGAGGCCTATCTGACCCAGGACTCTTTTGTCCTTCGTAAAGTCTACATTAACGAATTTTACTAGGTTGCTCTTGAGGAAGTTCTTAAAATCCAGGCATTCAACATCGGCATGGCATATTTGGTAGACCAAGCATAAGTCATGGACACAAAACTGGATCACGACAGGCTTCTTCCTCTCTTCCCCCTTTAGATCCTTGTCTCGTCCCAGGACTGTGGTATACTCAACATCTAGCATTGTGACCCACTCATCATCTGATTTTTCGAACATGCGTCTGAAGCGAGCAAGGCATCCTTTCATCGTCGCGGAAGAACGGGTGTAGATGACGTTGAACTCATGGCCGGTGATGGTCCTAACCTTGTACTCACCGCTGATCATGGAGATTTGGGACGACATGGATTTGGGAGGAGGGTTAGGATTAGTGGAACTGGCGTAATGTGAAAGGACGGGACAACTAGGAGCGAATCGCCGTAATATTAAAGGACATGCAGGGATGAGTAGGAGCGAACTGCCAGCGTGCGAACGGCAGGGTAGTGGTTTCCATTCTCCCATGATACGGGCTTCCGAGAGCCCCTGGATCTGAGATCGAATGGTTGCATGGTGTGATTCTAGACCTATGGGTGAATATCCTATCCTGGAGGGTTATTCTGTAAATTTTCAGCAACTTAGCATGCGAATGATACGTCTCCAACGTATCTATAATTTTTGATTGTTCCATGCTATTATATTACCTGCTTTGGATGTTTATGGGCTTCATTTTATACATTATTATCATTTTTAGGACTAACCTACTAACCGGAGGCCCAGCCCATATTGCTGTTTTTTTGCCTATTTCAGTATTTCGAAGAAAAGGAATATCAAACGGAGTCCAAACGGAATGAAACCTTCCGGAGCGTTATTTTTGGAACAAATCTGATCCGGAGAGCCTGGAGTGCAAGTCAAGAAAGCTCTGAGGGCCCCACGAGATAGGAGGGCGCGCCCCCCCTATAGGGCGTGCCCCTTTCTTGTGGGCCCTTCAGGCGTCCACCGACGTACTTCTTCCCCCTATATATATCCACGGACCCCGAAAACATCCAGGGGCACCACGAAACACAATTTCCTCCACCGTAACCTTCTGTATCCGCGAGATCCCATCTTGGAGCCTTCGCCGACACTCTGCCGGAGGGGGAGTCAACCATGGAGTGCCTCTACATCAACATCCTTGCCCCTCCTATGAGTTGTGAGTAGTTTACCGCAAACCTACGGGTCCATAGTTATTAGCTAGATGGCTTCTTCTCTCTTTTTGGATCTCAATACAATGTTCTCCACCTATCTTGTGGAGATCTATTTGATGTAATCTCTTTTTGCGATGTGTTTGTCGAGATCCGATGAATTGTGGGTTTATGATCAGATTTATCTATGGATATTAATTGAATCTTCTCTGAAATTTTTTATGTATGATTGAGTTATCTTTGCGGGTCTCTTCGAATTGTCGGTTTGGTTTGGCCTACTAGATTGATCTTTCTTGCCATTGGAGAAGTGCTTAGCTTTGGGTTCAATCTTGTGGTGTTCTTACCGAGTGATAGAAAGGGTTGCAAGACACGTATTGTATTGTTGCCATCGAGGATAACAAGATGGGGTTTATATCATATTGCATGAGTTTATCCCTCTACATCATGCCATCTTGCTTAATGCGTTACTCCGTTCTTATGAACTTAATACTCTAGATAATGCTGGATAGCGGTCGATGTGTGGAGTAATATTAGTAGATGCAGGCAGGAGTCGGTCTACTTATTATGGATGTGATGCCTATAAACATGATCATGCCTAGATAACGTCATAATTATTCGCTTTTCTATCAATTGCTTGACAGTAATTTGTTCACCCACCGTAATACTTATGCTCTCGAGAGAAGCCTCTAGTGAAACCTATGGCCCCCGGGTCTATCTCTTATCATATTTGCTTTCAATCTACTTTTATTTGCATCTTTACTTTCTTGCATCTATAGCATAAATTACCAAAAATATATTTATCTTATCATACTAGCTCTATCAGATCTCACTTTCGCAAGTGGCCGTGAAGGGATTGACAACCCCTTTATCGTGTTGGTTGCGAGTTCTCAGTTTTTTTGTGTAGGTGTGTGGGACTTTTGAGCAGCCTCCTACTGGATTGATACCTTGGTTCTCCAAAGTGAGGGAAATACTTATGCTACACTTTGCTGCATCACCCTCTCCTCTTCGGGGAAAACCAATGCTAGCTCAAGACGTAGCAAGAAGGATTTCTGGCGCGGTTGCTGGGGAGGTCTTCGCTCAAGTCAAGACATACCAAGTACCCATCACAAACTCATCTCCCTCGCATTTACATTATTTTCCATTTGCCTCTCATTTTCCTCTCCCCCACTTCCCCCTTGCCATTTTATTCGCCCTCTCTTTCCCAATCTCCTCTTCTCTTTTTCGTGTGCCGTTTTCTGTTTGCTTGTGTGTTGGATTACTTGTTGCCATGGCAGAAGATAATACCAAGTTGTGTGATTTCTTGTTTACCAATAATAATGATTTCCTTAGTACTCCGATTTCTCCTCTTAATGATGTTGAGTCTTGTGAAATCAATGCTGATTTGCTGAATCTTGTTATGAAAGATCAATTCGCCGGCCTTCCTAGTGAGGATGCCGCTACTCATCTAAACAATTTTGTTGATTTGTGTTATATGCAAAGGAAGAAAGATATGGATAACAATATTGTCAAATTGAAGTTATTTCCGTTTTCACTTAGAGATCATGCTAAAGTTTGGTTTTCGTCTTTGCCTAAAAATAGTATTGATTCTTGGAACAAGTGCAAAGATGCTTTTATCTCTAAGTATTTTCCTCCCGCTAAGATCATCACTCTTAGGAATGATATTATGAATTTTAAACAACTTGATCACGAGCATGTTGCCCAATCTTGGGAAAGAATGAAATTGATGCTTCGCAATTGCCCTACTCATGGTTTGAATTTATGGATGATTATACAAAAAATTTATGCCGGTTTGAACTTTGCTTCTAGAAATCTCTTAGATTCGGCCGCGGGAGGCTCCTTTATGGAAATCACGTTAGGAGATGCTACAAAACTTCTTGATAATATTATGGCTAATTATTCTAAATGGCACACCAAAAGAACTTCTAGTAAAAAGTGCATGCTATAGAAGAAATCAATGTTTTGAGTGGAAAGATGGATGAACTTATGAAGATGTTTGCTACTAAAAATACTTCTCTTGATCCTAATGATAGGCCTTTCTCTTCCTTGATTGATAATAATAATGAATCTATTGATTTGAATTTTGTTGGTAGGAATAGTTTTGGAAACAATGCTTATAGAGGAAATTTTGATGCTAGACCGTTCCCTAGTAATTCCTCCAATAATTACAGAAATTCTTACAATAATTCTTATGGTAATTTTAATAAGATGCCCTCTGATTTTGAGAATAGTGTGAAAGAATTTATGATTTCTCAAAAGAATTTTAATGCTTTGCTTGAAGAAAAATTTCTCAAAGTTGATGATTTGGCTAGGAACGTTGATAGACTTTCGCTTGATGTTGATTCTCTTAAACTTAGACCTTCTCCTCCTAAGCATGATATCAATGAGTCTCTCAAAGTAATGAGAATTCCCATTGATGAGTGCAAGGAAAGAACCGCTAGATTGCGTGCTAAGAAAGATAGCTTTATAAAAGCGTGTTCTTCTAGTTTCCTTGAAAATAATGATGAGGATCTTAAAGTTATTGATGCGTCTCCTATTAGATGTATGTTTTGCAATATGAATTTTGATGATTATGGGACTGATGATGAATCAACTTTGCCTAGAAGGCGTCCCAAGAATTTGGAGTCTTTAGATCTTAATGCTAAATTTGGTAAAAGAGAGATTGGATAATCCTCAACTTCTAATTATGTTGAACCTACTCTCTCGGATTTCAAGGAATTTGATTATGATAATTGCTCTTTAAAATGTTGTATATCCTTGTTGCAATCCGTTGTTAATTCTCCTCATGCTTATAGTCAAAACAAAGCTTTTACCAAACATATTGTTGATGCCTTGATGCAATCTAATGATGAAAAACTAAATTTGGAAGTTTCTATACCTAGAAAACTTAATGATGAGTGGGAACCTACTATAAAGATTAGAATTAAAGATTTTGAGTGTTTTGCTTTGTGTGATTTGGGTGCTAGTGTTTCCACAATTCCGAAAACTTTATGTGATATTCTAGATTTCCATGATCTTGATGATTGCTCTTTAAATTTGCACCTTGCGGATTCCACCATTAAAAAGCCTATGGGAAGGATCAATGATGTTCTTATTGTTGCAAATAGAAATTTGGTGCCCGTAGATTTTATCGTTCTTGATATAGATTGCAATCTTTCTTGCCCTATTATTCTTGGTAGACCTTTTCTTAGAATGATTGGTGCGATTATTGATATGAAAGAAGGGAACATTAGATTACAATTTCCCTTAAATAAAGGAATGGAGCACTTTCCAAGAAAGAAAGACAAATTACCTTATGAATCTATCATGTGTGCTACTTATGAATCAAGTGCCAAAGATGGCACTCGTTAGATTTATCCTTGCTTTTATGCCTAGCTAAGGGCGTTAAACGATAGCGCTAGTTGGGAGGCAACCCAATTTTATTTATGTTCTTTGTTTTTGTTCCTATTCAGTGTTAAATTTTGTTTCTACTTTCTGTTTAGATGTGTTTTTATCTTTTGTTTAGTGTTTGTGCCAAGTAGAACCTATAGGATAAACTATGATGATGGTTGATTTGATTCTGCTGAAAAAAAATAGAAACTTTGCGCTCACGATAAAAAAATTCAATAAATCATGTAAAAGAGGTTTTGCATTGATTCTTTTTGCTGCTGATCAATAAACAAATTTACCAGTTCGTCCTATTTTTGTAGGATTTTTAGAGTTCCAGAAGTTTGTGTTTGTTACAGATTGCTACAGACTGTTCTGTTTTTGACAGATTCTGTTTTTCGTGTGTTGTTTGCTTATTTCAATGCATCTATGGCTAATAAATTAGTTTATAAACCATAAGGAAGTTGGAATACAGTAGGTTTAACACCAAAATAAATAAAGAATGAGTTCATTACAGACCTTATGTGGTGGTTTTGTTTTCTTTCACTAACGGAGCTTATAAGATTTCCTGTTGAGTTTTGTGTTGTGAAGTTTTCAAGTTTTGGGTAAAGCTTTTATGGACTATGGAATAAAGAGTGGCAAGAGCCTAATCTTGGGGATTACCAAGGCACCCAAAGATATTCAAGAATAGCCAAAAGCCTAAGCTTGGGGATGCCCCAGGAAGGCATCCCCTCTTTCGTCTTCGTTCATTGGTAACTTTACCTGGAGCTATATTTTTATTCGCCACATGATATTTGTTTTACTTGGAGAGTCATGTATTATATTGGTATTTGCTTGTTAGTTTAACACAATCATCCTTGCTATAACAAACCTTTTGGGAAGAAGCCTATTTGATTATAATTTGCTAGAATACTCTATGTGCTTCACTTATATCTTTTGAGCTTGATAGTTTTTGCTCTAGTACTTCACTTATATCTTTTAGAGCATGGTGGTGGATTATTTTTATAGAAATTGCTAGTCTATCATGCTTCACTTATATTAGTTTGAGAGTCTTTTATTACAGCATGGTATTTTCTATGGTTACAAATTTGGTCCTAGAATGATGAGCATCCAAGTTGGGTCTAATAAAGACTATCACAGAAAGTGAATTGGATGCTATGATCAACTTGATACTTGATAATTGTTTTGAGATATGGAGGTAGTAATATTAAAGTCATGCTAGTTGGGTGATTATGGTTTTAAAGAATGCTTGTGTTGAAGTTTGTGATTCCCGTATCATGCACGTATGGTGAACCGCTTTGTGATGAAGTTGGAGCACAATGTTATTTATTGATTGTCTTCCTTATGAGTGGCAGTCGGGGACGAGCGACGGTCTTTTCCTACCAACCTATCCCCCTAGGAGCATGCGCGTAGTGCTTTGGTTTTTGATGACTTCTAAATTTTTACAACAAGTATATGAGTTCTTTTGATTAATGTTGAGTCCATGGATTATACGCACCCTTTCACCCCTCCATTATTTCTAGCCTCTCTTGTACCGTGCAAATTTTTGCCGGTACCATACACCCACCATATACCTTCCTCAAAACAGCCACCATACCTACCTATTATTGCATTTCCATAGCCATTCCGAGATATATTGCCATGCAACTTTCCACCGTTCCATTTATTATGACATGTTTCATCATTGTCATATTGCTCTTTGCATGATCATGTAGTTGACATTGTATTTGTGGCAAAGCCACATCATAATCTTCATACATGTCGCTCTTGATTCATTGCATATCCCGGTATACCGCCGGAGGCATTCACATAGAGTCATATCTTGTTCTACCTTTGAGTTGTAAATCCATAAAAGTGTGATGATCTTCATTATTAGAGCATCGTACCAGTGTTGAAAGGATGATGAAGACTATGATTCCCCCACAAGTCGGGATGAGACTTCGGACTTTACATAAAGAAAAAAAAGAGAAAGTCCAAAAAGAAAAAGGAAAAAAAAGAAAAAAAAAGAAGGCCAAAAAGAAAAAGAAAAAGAAAAAGAAAAAAATAATGAGAGAAAAAGAGAGAAGGGACAATGCTACTATCTCCTTTTCCACACTTGTGCTTCAAAATAGCACCATGATCTTCATGATAGAGAGTCTCATATGTTGTCACTTTAATATACTAGTGGGAATTCTTCATTATAGAACTTGGCTTGTATATTCAAAATGCCCTAGGTCTTCGTGAGCAAGAAAGTTGGATGCACGCCCACTAGTTTTCTTTTGTTGAGCTTTCATATATTTATAGCTCTAGTGCATCCGTTGCATGGCAATCCCTACTCACTCACATTGATATATATTAATGGGCATGTCCATAGCCCGTTGATACGCCTAGTTGATGTGAGACTATCTTCTCCTTTTTTGTCTTCTCCACAACCACCATTCTATTCCACATATAGTGCTATATCCATGGCTCACGCTCATGTCTTGCGTGAAAGTTGAAAGAGTTTGAGATTATTAAAGTATGAAACAATTGCTTGGCTCGTCATCGAGGTTGTGCATGATTAAACACTTTGTGTGATGAAGATGAAGCATAGCCAGACTATATGATTTTGTAGGGATAACTTTCTTTTGGCCATGCTATTTTGAGAAGACATGATTACTTGCTTAGTATGCTTGAAGTATTACTGTTTCTTATGTTAATACAAACTTTTATTTTGTATTATTTGGATCTTAACATTCATGCCACAATGAAAGAAAATTACATTATGAATTATGCTAGGTAGCATTCCACATCAAAAATTCTCTTTTTATCATTTACCTACTCGAGGACGAGCAGGAATTAAGCTTGGGGATGCTTGATACGTCTCCAACGTATCTATAATTTTTGATTGTTCCATGCTATTATATTACCTGTTTTGGATGTTTATGGGCTTCATTTTATACATTATTATCATTTTTGGGACTAACCTACTAACCGGAGGCCCAGGCCATATTGCTATTTTTTTGCCTATTTTAGTATTTCGAAGAAAAGGAATATCAAACGGAGTCCAAACAGAATGAAACCTTCGGGAGCGTTATTTTTGGAACAAAGCTGATCCGGAGAGCGTGGAGTGCAAGTGAAGAAAGCTTCGAGGGCCCCACGAGATAGGAGGGCGCACCCCCCTGTAGGGCGTGCCCCCTGTCTCTTGGGCCCCTCGGGCGTCCACCGACATACTTCTTCCTCCTATATATATCCACGAACCCCCAAAACATCCAGGGGCACCACGAAACACAATTTCCTCCACCGTAACCTTCTGTATCCGCGAGATCCCATCTTGGAGCCTTCACCGGCACTCTGCCGGAGGGGGAATCGACCACGGAGGGCCTCTACATCAACATCCTTGCCCCTCCTATGAGTTGTGAGTAGTTTACCACAGACCTACGGGTCCATAGTTATTAGCTAGATGGCTTCTTCTCTCTTTTTGGATCTCAATACAATGTTCTCCCCCTCTCTTGTGGAGATCTATTCGATGTAATCTCTTTTTGCAGTGTGGTTGATGAGATCCGATTAATTGTGGGTTTATCATCAGATTTATCTATGGATATTAATTGAATCTTCTCTGAATTTTTTTATGTAAGATTGAGTTATCTTTGCAAGTCTCTTCGAATTATCGGTTTGGTTTGGCCTACTAGATTGATTGTTCTTGCCATGGGAGAAGTGCTTAGCTTTGGGTTCAATCTTGTGGTGTTCTTACCCAGTGACAGAAAGGGTTGTAAGACACATATTGTATTGTTGCCATTGAGGATAACAAGATGGGGTTTATATCATATTGCATGAGTTTATCCCTCTACATCATGCCATCTTGCTTAATGCGTTACTTCATTCTTATGAACTTAATACTCTAGATGCATGCTGGATAGCGGTCGATGTGTGGAGTAATACTAGTAGATGCAGGCAGGAGTCGGTCTACTTGTTATGGATGTGATGCCTATATACATGATCATGCCTAGATAACGTCATAATTATTCGCTTTTCTATCAATTGCTTGACATTAGTTTGTTCACCCACCGTAATACTTATGCTGTCGAGAGAAGCCTCTAGTGAAACCTATGGCCCCCGGGTCTATCTCTTATCATATTTGCTTTCAATCTACTTTTATTTGCATCTTTACTTTCTTGCATCTATATCATAAAATACCAAAAATATATTTATCTTATCATACTATCTCTATCAGATCTCACTTCCGCAAGTGGCCGTGAAGGGATTGACAAATCATTTATTGTGTGGGTTGCGAGTTCTCAGTTTGTTTGTGTAGGTGCGTGGGACTTTTGAGGAGCCTCCTACTAGATTGATACCTTGTTTCTCAAAACTGAGGGAAATACTTACGCTACACTTTGCTGCATCACCCTCTCCTCTTCGGGGAAAACCAACGCTAGCTCAAGACGTAGCAGCGACCGTTCGATCTCAGATGCAAGGGCTGCCTGCAGCCCATATCATGGTCGCGCCTACCACGACCGTCGCGTCGCTCGCTCGGTCGCGCCCTTGGAGGTTTAACACGGTGTGTTAGGCTATCTGATGTTGGCATGTCATCACTTAGTCGCTCATACTACAACAAGGTTGGCTATAAGTGTATGTTTTTTACTTCTCTCTATCTCTTTCTTCGTACTCCCTCCGTCCCATAAAATAAGAACATTTTTGACACTTGTGTAGTGGAAAAAATGTTCTTATATTATGGGACAGAGGGAGTAGTATTTATTGCATTTGCCAAGGAGTGACCTCTTCCAATGAAATGGTGGTTAGATGAGGTGCTAATGGCATTAAATGGCTTAGCAATCAAGTCCCCGATGCATAGGTGCTTATTAGTTTTTTGTTGCTAAGTTTGCTTCATTTAATTAGCTATAGACTCAAAATTGTCTTTTCACCTAGGTACACGTGCTTAGCACTATTTCTTCCTTAGGTCACCAAACTAGTCTCTCTCTTCTTAATTAACTTGCCACATCAGACTTTATGCCTATGTGTCAAGCTTAGCACCTGTAGGAGCAAGTAAGTACTACAATAGTGGGCTATAAGCCCTCTTTACATGGCATTTTTGCATATGTGGAGGAAGGAGGCAAGGAAAAAGTGGAGAAGTACTCTACTACATGGTGGAGCATTGGGAGAGGCACATGTATGGAGGTGGTCAGGAATCGACCGGAGACTCAGGTCGGTCGTAGCTCCACAGTTAAAATGATAATGGCATGTCAAATCACGGGGCCACACCTGTCTAGCAGTAACTCGCTATCAAATCACACAACCCTACATTTGCAATAGCCTACTCCCTCATCTTCTCGCGTCTCTATCGAACCGACTGCAACTAGGCAGAACTGCCCCGCCTACCATGCAGGAAAAGCCCCGCCCTCGACTTTTAAATACGACTATATGTTTGGAAACTACATCCGATTAAGAATCCAATGATATACTTTTTGTGGCATAGTAACTCATATTTAGTTAGTCAAATGGATGACCTAGAACTACGTGCATGCCCTATAAACCGGGACGCCTAAAAAAACGAGACAGAGAGGGTTGTTCAGTACGTATCTTTTTAGATCAATATAGTCAGGATTCACCAAGGAGCAAAACCAAGTGGTAGGATGCTCCTGTCGTGTTGGCGTAGCAACTCAAGTAGGGTCAGTCCGCACACGAAATGGCAACACACTTAACAGGACCCCTTTGACTGACATGTGGCTCATCCACCGTCTTGTTCCACGTGCGATGCACCAAATTACAGTTTGGAGCAGCGGTTGGAATTGGAGGTACCCCGGTCGTAGCGCCGCAGTAGTAGAAAATGAGCGATGAGGGGTCAAATCACAAAGCCCAACCTTGCCCGCATTAAGATAGACGGACAAAGCAACCATTATTTCACTCTAGGGTGCAAGAGCATAAAGAAAAGAGAAAACAATGATGCGTGCAGCAGCCACCTAGGGCACCCTAGGGTAGGGGTCTCCACTACAGATCCTTTTTTTGAAAACGCCTCAACTACAAATCAGCTTCTCCCTCGTCCTCTTGAAGAAAACCGATGATGTGTGTGGCGGTAGGGTTTGTAGGAGTACTACAGAGTGCGGTGCCATGTCGTAGTAAACGGGAGAGGGATTGAGTTCGAGTCGATGCCTTAAATATGTGTGGGCCGCTTGGTTTTACGGGAACGAGGTAACATTTTGGGTTCGGGGACCAGTGGAGATATAGTACGTACAAAACATTGTGGACGTAGGTTCGACCGAAAGGCAATGATGCATGGGCCCTGCATTTTGATATACCCGGGGCCGTGTGAAATTTGCTACTCTACTCAAAACTAGTAAGGTACACATGCATTGAACGCATGAGATTTCGAGACCAAATTATGAATAAATACACACTATAGCATGTAAAGCTTTGAGTCACATATGCATGATGTAGATGTTCGTTTAGTTCTTATAGTTCATCTCATTAAAAATCAATTAGTTTTATAAAAATGTCAAGATTCATGGGGTTGTGCATTGTAAAGCATAAAGTAAAAAACAAATAATGGCAAGTCATTGAGAAAAAAAATTATGATACAGAAGATTCTAGAACAAAGGAAGTGCTTGTGTTTTGAGGTTTGTGCATTATGCTTAAGTTCAACCATGGAGTCTTATAAATTGTACATGTGGCAGATCTGGTGGAATGTTGATGATATCCAACGGCCAGTAGTGCTCAGATTTTCCATCTCTGTACTGTCGGATTATCCAGTGACCATCTTTCAAAGTTATTCGCACAATATATAGTTCTTGTGCCATAGTTGCATGTCTTGGAAAAAAGCTACTAGTGGGTTGTACTAGCTATTTAGGAATAGAAGACATATACATGGAAGTTGTAGGGAAAAAGATGACATGGAGTATCTCAATTCCTATGAGTAGGGATTGGAAAATCACTACAGGAATCAGCTACTTTGCCATCTGCCACGGCAGACGGCAAAGGCAGGGTCGGCGGATGGCAAAGGCCTTTGCCGTCTGTCCCGGACGGCGAAAGACTCCGGCAAAGATTAGATCGGCAAAGAGCTACTTTGTCGTCTTCTTTCTGAGGCTGACGATAAAGGGTCCTTTGCCATCGGCAGCGGACGGCAAAGAAAGCAAACGGCAATAAGTACGATGTTAGTCCGTTAGATGGCTAATGTGAGCCTTTGCCGTCAGCTCCTGACGGCAAAAATAATCTGGCCTTTGTTGTCCGCCACTGTAGGCAAACTGACCAAATGGGTCAACCTCCCAGGAGGCACAGGTGGCCACCGCGTGGCTTCTTTGCCGTCTGCGGCTGTTGGCAAAGGTGCCTTTGCCATCCGCAGCTGACGGCAAATATCCTGCATTGCCTCTTTTTTTCTATTTTTTAAATCCAACAATTTTCATAGCAAATATATATGACATACACACACACACACACACACACACACACACACACACACACACACACACACACACACATATATATATCACATGGCTATTTTACATCAAACATATGACATATCCAGCACGTAAGTTTCATCGTACATACATATATAGTTCTATCCATTCATACATAGCAAGTTGCACATACACATTGTTCCATCCATACATATTACAATGCAAACTTTCATGAAGATAGCAAGTTCCATCATAGCAAGCTAGAAGAATACTTGAAGAGAATGAAAAAAACAAGCACTCCATCATAGCAAGCTAGCTTCCGTGAAGTGAATGAAATCTGCAAAATGGCAAATAAGAAAGTTAGAAAAAGGTGACTAGAAGAAGAAGACTAGAACAAGAAGTATATGTCATTTATGAGCTAACTTAGGTGAAATGGATCATATATGAGCTAACTAAGTTGAAATGGATCGTTTATGAGCTAACTAAGGTGAAATGGATCGTTTATGAGCTAACTTACGTGAAATGGATCGTTTATGAGCTAACTTACGTGAAATGGATCATTTATGAGCTAACTTAGTTGAAATGGATCGTTTATGAGCTAACTAAGGTGAAATGGATCATTTATGAGCTAACTGAGGTGAAATGGATCGTTTATGAGCTAATTTAGGTGAAATGGATCATTTATGAGCTAACTTAGTTGAAATGGATCGTTTATGAGCTAACTTAGGTGAAATGGATCATTTATGAGCTAATTTAGGTCAAATGGATCATTTTTTAGCTAACTTAGGTGAAATCGATTGTTTATGAGCTAACTTAGTTGAAATGGATCATTTATGAGCTAATCTAGGTAAAATGGGTCATTTTAGAGCCAACTTGGGTAAAATGCATCATTTTAGAGCTAACCTAGGTAAGATGGGTCATTTTGGAGCTGACCTTGCTAAATGGGTCATTTTAGAGCTAACGTAGGTAAAATGGATCATTTAGGAGCTAATCTAGGTAAAATGGGTCATTTTAGAGCTAACTTGGGTAAAATGGATCATTTATAAGCTAAGTGAGGTAAAATGGGTCATTTTAGAGCTAACTTAGGTAAAATGGATCGTTTATGAGCTAACTAAGCTAATTATGCCATTTTTGACATAAGTAAGCTAAGTACAGATCGTTTTAGAGCTAACTTAAGTAAAATGGATGGTTTTGGAGGTCAGTAAACTTATTAAGTCATTTTGGAGGAAAAGAAGCTAAGTCTAGGTCATTATGGTAAGCATATTGGAGGAAATAAAGCTAAGTCTAGGTCTTTATTCATTTGTTAAGCAAAACACTAGAGACACTTACCGTGATCATGGAGGTGTAGGAGCGGGCTGGCTCGTGCCGGTAGCTGGAGAAGGATCGTGTGATGCTTGTCTGGAGTTACACTGCACCAAAGATCATTTCCAATGTCTCGTTATCATGATGACACTCAAATGTTAAGACTAGCAAGTAATGTCCATTCAAATTAAACTCACCGTGGTCCCAGGAGCAATCAGTGGAATCGGCGGAGCGGTCTGACCGGACTTCTCGCACACAGACTGCACATTTGGTTTTAACGACTCAGTTATACTAGTTAGTAATGAGACAAACACTACATGAATGTTTTGGCTAATCTGCAGAACAAACTTACCACAAGGAGCTCATACATGGCCCTTGCATGCATGTCATTCCGTGCCCTCTCCTCCTCCAACATCTTTGTCATCCTCTCCTCCAACTCCCGCTGCCTCTCCGCCGCCTCCACCAGAAGTTTCTCCATTCTATCTCTCTCACTCTATATAGCAGCCTGCAACACCACTCCTCGTTACCATTTGTAATCATTGATGGAAGCGCACACAATGTAATGGAGAAAGATAGCTGAGTACGTATAACTAACCTTGAAGGCGAGTTGGACTGGCCGTTCACGAGGCCTTATTTCAGGAGCGGAGCTCGACTGGTGCGCCTTGATCTCCGGGAGAGTGTTAGGACAACGGATAAGTCCATCTCCCATGGCTATGGAGCCATGGGACCTCTCACCACCAGATATCATCAGAAGCTCTGTATCAATGGGACCCTGGCTCGGGTTAATGTCCTCCCAGTTCCTCGCCTTCCCCTGATCTCTATATTTCACGAGCTTGTCGTGGGAGGAGATGTTGGTGAAGTTCTTTGGATCATTGAGGTCAGACGGAGAGAATGCCTTGACTTTCTTGTAAGAGGCGGTGTGGGCCATGACATACAGGTCGTATACCTCTGGCACCTTATCCGCCTTATTGTAGCATGTCTGAAAGAGAGAAACAAAGTAAATTAGTAATTAAAGGGCTAAAGCTATCATGATGAATGAATTGCATGAATCATGAAGCAAACCACATACCGAGTTTTGCCCGAACTGATATATGTTGGAGCTGCCTTGACGGTGTGGCACACCTTCCATTTGGGCACGTTTGTCCTTGACCTTGTTGTGGAGGGCTAGCCATTCTTTTGAGCACCACTCATTGACCAACACCTCCCAACAATCCATCTGATCCACACACCATCTCGGAGGAGCCTAAGTTAGCAAATAGAAACTTGAGCACTACGGCTATGAATTACTAAATGAAGGAAGTCAGTACAAGGCCTTAAGAATTACCTTCATGTACTCCTCCTTACTCAATAACTTCTTGCGGCACGCCGGCTTGGTCTTCTTGATACCACGCGAGGCGTAGTAGTCTAGAACAACCTGCACCCGAGCCTCGTGCCGTAAGTTCTGTAGTAGGCGCTTGCAGACGTTATCGATAACATTTGCCCCTTCCTCCTCGTATCCCTCCTCAGACCTGTAGAATGTCTGGAATCAAATGAGACAATATTGATTAGTACAATTAATAACTAGCTAGTTGAAGATTTTTAATTGTGTAACGGAGAAATTACCCAGAACTTTCTGATCACCATGTCTGCCCTCGTCTTGCACAAGACACCGTCGATAATCTCACCCGGCGGGGCCGAGGCAACCAAGTAGTGATCCCAACTCAATCCAAGCTCTGGAAGCCGACCCTCACCAGGCAACATGACAAACCCCAGGAAGTTTTGCCGACAAAGAACTCCAAGGATGGAGTTGGGCCGGCGGACACTATGATGGTGGTCCCAACCCCTGCAGCATGACAAGGCCAACGCATTAGATACTTGAAGAAACGTGAATGCAGAAGGGTACAAAAAGATTAAATGCACTTACCTCTCCCCATCAGGGAAGATCAATCACCTCTGCTCGCGGGTCGCCGGCACGGACGGGAGTCG
The DNA here is from genome assembly GCF_002162155.2 of Triticum dicoccoides. Taxonomy (NCBI): domain Eukaryota; kingdom Viridiplantae; phylum Streptophyta; class Magnoliopsida; order Poales; family Poaceae; genus Triticum; species Triticum dicoccoides. The sequence goes on from NC_041383.1 coordinate 66,133,364, forward strand.
TGTACAACCACGCTGGTAGACGGTGCCCCCCTCCTCCTCAATATCAGTCGGCTCCCCGCCATCATCATCATGGCCACTCGGCCCCTCAGGCTGATCCGGCCAGGTACCCCATATAGACGTGTGCTCCTCCGGGGTCTCGTGGGCCAAAATCTCGTGGCCCGAAGGCCCATCGACCCGAGGCTCGTGGACCGGAGGCTTGTGGACCGGAGTCCATGTAGCCTCCTCCTCTGACAAGTCCACCCTAGCTCTCACGTGGTCGGGTGAAACAACAGGGGGTGGCAGCGAGGAAGGCGCCCTGGCAGTCACCCTACCTCCTCTCCCGCGACCACGTGCTCCAGCTCCTCTCTTCTTCTTACCTCGTCCCCTGCTCGGCACCGCAGTTGACGAAGAAGGGCCCGACGGTGTCACCATACGTCCAGCAACGCTCGGCAGAGAGGTACGTGTGGAATGGAAGACCTCACACCACTCGCCGATGAAGAAGGGGCCTCGGAGCACTCCCGACCAGCGCCCACCATCTTTCAACACCTGCCATGACAAAGAGTAAACGAAATTAGTACAATAAAAAAAATACCGACATGAATAATAATATGTATATCACTTAAGTGTATCATCATCAAGTACAACATAAAAAATTGAATACCTGACACTACTAATAATCTCGATCAGTATCATCAATAAATGCATAATAATCATCATCACTATAATCAATGACGGGCTCATATGGTTCAGTGGCATCAACATGTGGTAGGCCACCTTGTCGTGTCGGGGTCGGGATGTCGGGGTGTGGTGTCGAGGTCGGGGTGTCGGGGTCAGGGGGTCAGGAGGTCGGAGTGTCGTGTCGGAGT
>NC_041383.1:66135220-66142012 GCF_002162155.2 Triticum dicoccoides
AGGAGAGTGGGAGAGAAACAGATAGAGTAACAAGCGGGGGGGGGGGGGCTCTGCCGTTAGTTAGGTTAGTCTTTGCCGTCCTCCCCGCCTTTGTCGTCCGCTTTTTGTTTATCTTTGCCGTCTGCTACGGACGACAAAGAGGGGGGACGTTAAGTTTTTTCTAATCAGATCGTTAGTGGGTGCCACCTCTCTCTTTACCGTCAGCCAGCAGACGGCAAAGAAATGACAGATGGCAAAGACCTCCTTTGCCGTCTGCCAGTTGTTTGCCGTCTGCTTCTTGGTAGCCGATGGCAAAGACCTTCTTTGCCGTCTGCTAGCAGACGTCAAAGAATTGGCAGACGGCAAAATCCCTGATTCCAGTAGTGAAGAGATGTCATTTAGTTCACATCATAGGAACTTTTTTATTGAATCTAGAGATGACATGTATCTCAATTCCTATGAGGAGGGATTAGAAAAGAGGTAATTTGGTTCATATCATAGGAACTTTTCTATTGAATATACGCTAATGTTTATTTTCCTTTGAAATTATGGGAGTATAGGAATCCATGCATATGAACCAAGTGGCTCTAAAGCTATAGAAATGATATCATGTTTATTTCCTTTTAAATGTGGGGTATATTAATCTAGCTATTCCTATGAACCAATTGGCTCTAAAGCAAAAAAATCATGTAAAAATCATATCATATAGAGTTCCTATGATATTCCTCCACACCAAAGGATGGTTGAAGTTGTTGCAGGTGATATGATGGTATTTCTTTGTAGACTACTCCCCCATCTTTATAGTTACGTCTCGAAGATGAATGAAATGATATATATATATAGGGTATTGTACATGTGCAATTTGGTACACGAAAACTCGGTAAAAGTTTGAGGTTCGAATTCTGAATAAAGCTATATGCACTGCATTTTGGAACGGAGGGAGTATACGGTAGTTGCTAACACTCACGTGGAAGATTTGTGTGTAGGAGGAGTGGTTGTTCTATTAAATGACATGGCAAAACTGACACTGTTGGATGCCGATCTAACGGTTCTTACGGCGTTTGTCAGGAAAAGGCTTGTGGCGAACGTTTGTCGGATAATGATTTACGGACACATGCATTGCATTGATATGTGCCCCCCTCTTGCTCACGCACACGCACCCTCATGAGTCACGACTCTCCCGAGTCCTCTCGCACCCACCGTCTATCTGCAGGTAGACGTCACGCACATATGTGCTCTTCACACCCTACCCTCAGAATTTCTAGAAAACAAAAGACATTGCACACATTTTATTTTAGCTCACACGTCACACACTTATAGTATTACTCTTGCGGCGAACGTTCTTTGGGCATAGTATATTGTACTCTCACGAAGAGAAGCGGTGCATGCACAAACTAGTTCTCTCACACCCACACGCGGGTACACGTAGGAGCGCATTATTTTGAAGCTAGTACAACAAAATTACTCCAGTATATATATAAGCAGGAGCCTTAGCGCTTGCTTTACTAGGGTTCCTCTCGTTCACTCTCTCATGCTCTCCAGATCTAAGCAAGACATAGGTGGCCATACTCTCTCTCAGCTCACGCCTGGTCACAAATCCGACCGGACAACCTTGACCGGGGCAGGGATGTAGGTGCGTCATTCAATCTGCCATCGGCAGCGAGGGAGGAGACCAACGGCTACCTGCGCGTCCCGATCGGCGGCCGTGCCTTTCTCTCCCAGAGAGCGCCGGGTCAGGAGGGCCTCTGACCCCTTCTTCCTCCCTGCGGTATTGTGGCCAAGATGCGGCCTCCCGACGCCGTCTTTGCCACATGCCGACGACCCTCAGGTATATATTCCTTTGAAACCAACCTTGCTCTACTGCCCCAGCTCCCTTCGTGTGGATCTTTTTCTACTTCCGTCCGCTGTTCCAAAGCCACCTAGACTTTTACTATTATTAGAGGTAAAGCTAGTTCATACAGTCGACTCTAAGAGTTGGTTCAAACATGGCAGAAAGTGGGAAAGCTGTAGCACGAATCTAGGACTTGGTTCTATGACGAAACGGGGGAAAGTAGTAGATACTGGCTACCCAACCGGTCTCTTGGTTGAAAAGACGAAGAAAGCATGGTGGATGGCGAAGGGTGGGGGAAGTGGACCTATCTCTTGGTTGAAAAAGGAAAGAAAGTGACAGGTGTTGGGGGACAACGCAAATGAGAATGAGCAGGTCGACATTTCCTGTGCTCACATAGGAAAATGTCGCCGAGGAGATAAAAATGGGACAAATGCAGACATGTTGCCTAAGTGTTTGCCGCTCTCGGCAGCCACACCTGCCTCACCACTTTATGCCCCTGTTGTCCCTACACCCATATCACTAACGTTAATGTAAAATCACATGAAGCATTAAGCAATGCCACCTAATGTCACTATCAGTAATGGTCTAGTGATGTTGATAAACTGAAGCAATGCCACCACCATTTTATGAAGTGCTTCCGTCTTGCTTTATTTCCCATGAATCGTGTTTTTGCAGTTACACTTAAATCTCACACTGCTAACATTGCTTCATCCCAGTGGAACTGCACAAATTTTATTGCACATTTAGTGACCATGTGCTACTCTCATGACAGTAATACTAATGCTATTGTTCTGCATGTTAATCTAGTGGCAGTGTTGATGTGATATGATGCTACTTACTTAAGGACACTTCATACTGTCAATCTAGTGCCAATTATAACACTATAGATGTTGCTGTTAATCATACGCCACTACAAATATCTGTCACTATTTAAATAACCATATTTCGTATTTGCGCAAACAGGGATGTCTGTCTCCATATCATTTCGGGACTGTCTCCGTATCATATATATCCACGCAATCAAAAGCACACACCTCAGTTTTAGTAGAACTGCACAAAATGAGATGGCTATCCCTCATTGCCGTCTTCTAACCACCTGTCTTCCAGGTATTCCTACATTGGTAGTTACTAGGTAGAATAAACAACGCAATCTAAAAGAAGTTGATTCGTACGTTTTACTTCCTGATTGGAGTGTAGGGACGAGCAAAAACAACTGCATCCTAGTCCGGAATGCACTTTCTACCAGTTCATCCATGGACTGAGGACTAGCTGGCACGGCTGCATGGCGGTTTTTTGGACAGGTGCGCGGACAAGAGGCATTGTAGTCTGCTTATTTCTGCAAATAGCGGTGCTTAAATTTAGTGGAATGCACAAGAATTTCACCTGGTCAGTACACTTCATGGTTCAGTTCACCATTCCAGCTGAGACCACAATTATAATTGGTTATTATAGAATGAGAGAACCTAACCCTGGATGGTGGCCACAAGAAAAAACCAGAGTGAACTCCAGGAAATTTAAGCCTGCCGGGAGGCCCTTTGCTTAGAGAAGCCTTGCTTGTTTTTTCCTGATTTGTAAACCTTCTCACAACTTTGTCTTTTGCTGTGAACTAGTATATGTTTGTTATGTTCTATGATTCATTGAGATTTATAAATTTGCTTAACTTATGCTTTTCAAGTTTTTTATGAAGACGAGTTTAATGTGAGTGTTCCACATGAGCGCTGGACTAGCGTGTGAACGTTTCGAATTTACATTGTGGCCTCAGTTAACTGCATGAACCACTGTAACAAGATACATAGTTGCTTATATGTCAGACATCATATTGTTGATTGTTAGCTGGTCAATAGACCAGTGTTGAAGCGACATGAGCCAATGTGCGGTGTTTTGCACAACTGCTTACAAGTGGGGTAGCACCAACAATGTTTACAATTACTTATGTATACGTCGACGCACAGTTCTCGACCGAGTGCTCTATTTCATCAAAACACACACTGCTCGTATGATACACCATGACATCTTATGTCTTACCATGCCATATTCATGAAAAAACTAGTGAGGACGCATCTGTTTCGGCAACAATTACGATGGTTCTCATAGGATTCACGGGCACACAAAAGTAGCAGCATTTCCCATATACAGATTCAAACAGAGTACTAGCCCAGAGGGCTAGATAACAGGCAAGGTTCGGATAATTAGACACAATCCAAACTACTATTAAACACTAGCTGGGGCAACTATTTCATGCCTCGATCTAATTTGGGTTGGACATAAGACGGACCTTGCCATGAACATCATCGAGGACGTCCCGCAGCAGCTCAATCCTGTGAACCTTCATGAAGACAACCTTGTGGCCTTGCCACTGATAAACTTGTTTGTGGAGGCATGCCAAGTCATCTTACTGCGTAAGCTTGAGAAGAACAGTATGCCTCACAAACGAAGGAGTAGCTTTGAACTTCTTGTGCTTCAGTACACCCTGGACAACATGCCTGACAACAGTGAGGCTGGAATACAACTCTTCATTTGTATAACCGCAAATGGCTTCTAGGATCCAACAGCCTAAGAACTCTGTTTTCCCAGTGCCTATATTCAGGTCATCCGCCTCATAGCTAGTGACATGTACAACCACACAATCCTTGTCTACATCGGGGCTCTAACTGAAGCGGAAACAAATTCTGAATTACTTTCCAGTATAAGAAACACAAGTTATTTAAACCACTATGTATAGCATGGCATCGAAGCTAATAAAATTATGCATTATTCATCACCACATACTTAGATGAAACACCACAATCGAGATCGGCAAAGAAGAAAATCACCATGGGCAACTCCACGAGGGGGGGGGGACACATCCTCGAAGGGGGAAAACTGCTCCTGCAGTGCCACGGGGGCTGTAACCTCAAATGGGGCATTCACCATCTCAATAGTACCCGTGAGCGTAACTGGGGTCGGCTCGGTGGCTACCTCCATATTCTTGTAGCTCTCTGTCTCGTGGGGATCACCCTCTCGCTTCTGCTCCAATATCGGCAAATCTTTGCCTGGTTCTCCTTGGTCCATCATGAAACTGACGGATACTAGGAGACCACTAAAAGGAAAACACAATCGCAATGACATTGAAACAAAAAAGAGAGTGAGGATCGGTTACTACTTTGCAAAAGTTCTTGTTTTTTGCTCTGAACAAATATATACCAACATCACGGATCCCTTACCTTTCCTTCGTTGGGAGAGAAGAACAGTGGCAGATGCGAGTGTTTCTTTTCTTGAAGACGGTGAGGGAGAAGGGGATTCAGCGAAGAGTGAAATGATGGTTGCTTCGCCCGTCAAACTTAGACTGCGGGGAGGTGGGGTTTTGTGATACGACGCCTCGTTACTGCCGCGCTATGACCGGGGTGTAACACCCCAAAAATTTAACCATGATTTATTAATTAAAAATTTTCCTTGGTAAATTAAATTTTTATTTTCTGAATTTTCTTTTTATTCAGAACCACTCTTTTCTTCTGAGTTGTGGAGTTTTCGTCCAAATAGAAAACCTTTCAAAAATATTAGACTTGTATATCTTCCCAAGACCATTTCTTTATATCAGTGGAATTATTTCTACAATTATTTTTCCTGAGCTTTGTTTCCTTAAATTGATTTTTCATAAGTTTTAGAGTTCTTTTTGCACTACAACCCTTTCAAATATTCATTTAAAAATTCCACAAAAAATTGGGGATGACATGTGAGGTTCCTAAATCACTTTTATGCAAAAACCTCTCTTAATCATTTGGGGAGTTTGAGCCCTACCTCAAGTTTTCAAATCTGGATCAGTTTGTGGTTTGCACTGCAACCTATTTAAATATTTCTTTAAAAATTACATAAAAAATTGGAGATGTTAGTAGATGCATATAATTCATTTTTATGCAAAAACCCTTTGAGGTTCTTTGGAAAATTTGAGCAAATCATCCTCATCTTCATTCTGGCCCAGTGTAGTATTTCCTACTGCAACCATATTTTAACTTGCCATTTACCCATGATTCTTTTCCCTGCTTATAGACCACCCTACCAAACCCTTCAGTCTAGGAGATTGTACCCATTGGTGCATTTTTGGCTCATGCAATAATAGCCTTTAGTTTCTGCCCAGATTTGGTTTTCTCAAAAACTTGCACTAACAAGTTTCTGGTCTTGCCAAACTAACCTTGCCACCATTACCTACACCGAAAGAGACTCTAATCTGGAGTTTTTGGCCACCCCAAGAGATGCCTAGATGACCATAGCATTCTATCGAACACCTTGAGTGCATGAACAGTATTTGCATGAACCCTAGTTTGCATTTTGAACCTGCTTGCTTTGCCAAACAAGCATGTCCACTAAGCCCCTAGATAAGTATAACCTAGACCTATTAATCTCCAGCCCCACCCAAGCCTCCTAGCATGCCTTGGCATTTTGCCGAACGCCTGGGGTGCGTGCTCTGGGCGCGCCCAGAGCGCACATTTTGCACGCGCGCGCACCGAACCGCCGCGTCTCGCTACCGTCTCCCCATGCCCGTTCTGGTCCCTCCCCTCGCACAGCCAGCGCGCCCCGACTCCTCCCTCGCTGCAGAGCCGCCCCGGCCACCTCCTGGCACCCCACAGCGCCGCCGTTAGGTCGGCCATGGCAGCGAGCGGATGGCCGCAGCAGCCTCTGCCATGGACGGCGCCGCCCAAGCCATACGTGTGTGCCAGCTGCCCTCTGGAATAGCTCGAGCTCATCCACGAGCCGTCTGCTAGCGCCCGTTGCCACCACATCGCCCTGCAGCAACAGAACGGCGGTTCACCATCGATCTTATCCCCGGCCACCGCGGAACCGACCTCGACCACCTATAAAAGGATCCCCGAGCTCCTCCCAACCCCCAGGACACCTCAGGCCATCCCTCTAGAGCCCCCACCGCTAGCAATCGACGGGGGGAAGGCCTTCTTCCTCATCTCCGGCCAGTTCGGCCGTGGCCACCCTCCGGCCCTGATCGTCGCAAG